>NC_048574.1:56618458-56903458 GCF_013265735.2 Oncorhynchus mykiss
GTTCTAACACAGCAGCCCTTTTCTTACCAGGGATGTTCTAGCGACGGTTGTAGGGGGAGCATGGGGAGGACCACGCAACGACCACCGCCATCGATCCAACACCCTCCTACACGGTGTCGTCATCGTCGTTAGGGATGATCACGGTTTTTTGATTATTTGAATATTCGAACCGGACCGTAGTCATCGATTTACTTCACTTTGGAGAAGAAGAAAGAAAAAAATCGGCCTTATTTGAATGAAAAGGCTTTTTTGGAAAATGAAATGATCTACGTGACATTGCTACATTTTTTATGAAACAACAGTTTTATGACAGTTATTATCCCATACTGGAAACGTATTGACAACAACTGAGTGTTGGAGTTTGTCATGACGCGGAGCACGTATTGACTACTGAGATCCACGGACACAAACAGCGGAGGCAGCCCTGGGTGTTAACCCACTGACGCCTCATCAGCCACACTGGACCTGCCTCAAACCACAGTGGATGCCACAAATCAACGCCATCATCACCTCTCCAACAACCAACGCTTGGCTTCAGCGCCAAGTGGCTCTGGCACTGTCCTAACTGAGCTCCTTAGCAAACTGGCATGGCAAATGGCCTAGTCAACAGGACCTCTCAATGAGCAGCGAGGCAAACTCTCTTGCCAGGGGCCATATGTATGAACTGATCCTAGATCTGCACTCCTATTCTGAGACACTTTATTGATACGGGGCCCAGGTCTTTATGGCGAACGAGACTTGATCTCAATGGGACTAACAAAATGCAAACTCTGGGCCCTGGTCAAAAAGTAGTACATTATATAGGGAATAGTCTGGCATTTTGGATGCAGAAATGATATCCACAAAGCCCTAGCTCTGCGTCCGTCAGTCAATGCAGCAGTTGCATAACAGCGACACAATGACTTTGACCTTGTCATTGCGCCCAAAGAGACAGAGATCAACAGGCAGGGATCATGATGGCTAAGACCATCCACAGAGCTACAGTAAGCCACCACCCACACACACAACAGGTTTGTGTCAATGTCAATAGACTCTCCATCGCATTCACCCAGAGGACTCTCCACTGCATTCACCCAGAGGACTCTCCACTGCAGGACACACAAGTAGCTCATTTCCATAATCATGTCTCCATTGCCTATCCTGTATTTTCCCTCAGTGAGTGAAATAACCTGGCTTCCCCATGGTTGTTTAGCAGACAATTTTATTAAAAGTGATTTACTGTACAGAGGTGTCAACATCTCATATTTTTAGTTAGCTATATGTGGTTCATCCGGGAAACAAACCCACAACCATGGGGTTCGTAAAAAGCAAGGGTACAACTTTAGATAACAAACCTTTCTGACATGTAGGATATCAGTAGTAGTGGAGGGAATCATGTCAGTAGTAGTGGAGGGAATCATGTCAGTAGTAGTGGAGTAAATCATGTCAGTAGTAGTGGAGGGAATCATGTCAGTAGTAGTGGGGGGAATCATGTCAGTAGTAGTGGAGGGAATCATGTCAGTAGCAGTGGAGGGAATCGTGGCAGTAGTAGTGGAGGGAATCATGTCAGTAGTAGTGGAGGGAATCATGTCAGTAGTAGTGGAGGGAATCATGTCAGTAGTAGTGGAGGGAATCATGGCAGTAGTAGTGGAGGGAATCATGGCAGTAGTAGTGAAGGGAATCATGGCAGTAGTAGTGGAGGAAATCATGTCAGTAGTAGTAGAGGGAATCATGTCAGTAGTAGTGGAGGGAATCATGCCAGTAGTAGTGGAGGGAATCATGTCAGTAGTAGTGGAGGGAATCATGTCAGTAGCAGTGGAGGGAATCGTGGCAGTAGTAGTGGAGGGAATCATGTCAGTAGTAGTGGAGGGAATCATGTCAGTAGCAGTGGAGGGAATCATGTCAGTAGTAGTGGAGGGAATCGTGTCAGTAGTAGTGGAGGGAATCATGTCCGTTGTAGTGGAGGGAATCATGGCAGTAGTAGTGGAGGAAATCATGTCAGTAGTAGTGGAGGGAATAATGTCAGTGGTAGTGGAGGGAGTAATGTCAGTGGTAATGGAGGGAATCATGTCAGTAGTAGTGGAGGGAATCGTGTCAGTAGTAATGGGGGGAATCATGTCAGTAGTAGTGGAGGGAATCATGTCAGCAGTAATGGAGGGAATCATGGCAGTAGTAGTGGAGGAAATCATGTCAGTAGTAGTAGAGTGAATCATGTCAGTAGTAGTGGAGGGAATCATGTCAGCAGTAATGGAGGGAATCATGGCAGTAGTAGTGGAGGAAATCATGTCAGTAGTAGTAGAGGGAATCATGTCAGTAGTAGTGGAGGGAATCATGTCAGTAGTAATGGAGGGAATCGTGTCAGTAGCAGTGGAGGGAATCATGTCAGTTGTAGTGGAGGGAATCATGTCAGTAGTAGTGGAGGGAATCATGTCAGTAGCAGTGGAGGGAATCATGTCAGTAGTAGTGGAGGGAATCATGTCAGTAGTAATGGAGGGAATCATGTCAGTAGTAGTGGAGGGAATCATGTCAGTAGTAGTGGAGGGAATCATGTCAGTAGTAGTGGAGGGAATCATGTCAGTAGTAGTGGAGGGAATCATGTCAGTAGTAGTGGAGGGAATCATGGCAGTAGTAGTTGAGGGAATCATGGCAGTAGTAGCGGAGGAAATCATGTCAGTAGTAGTAGAGGGAATCATGTCAGTAGTAGTGGAGGGAATCATGTCAGTAGTAGTGGAGGGAATCATGTCAGTAGTAGTGGAGGGAATCATGTCAGTAGCAGTGGAGGGAATCGTGGCAGTAGTAGTGGAGGGAATCATGTCAGTAGCAGTGGAGGGAATCATGTCAGTAGTAGTGGAGGGAATCGTGTCAGTAGTAGTGGAGGGAATCATGTCCGTTGTAGTGGAGGGAATCATGGCAGTAGTAGTGGAGGGAATCATGTCAGTAGTAGTGGAGGGAATAATGTCAGTGGTAGTGGAGGGAGTAATGTCAGTGGTAATGGAGGGAATCATGTCAGTAGTAGTGGAGGGAATCGTGTCAGTAGTAGTGGAGATAATCATGTCAGTAGTAGTGGAGGGAATCATGTCAGTGGTAGTGGAGGGAATCATGTCAGTAGTAGTGGAGGGAATCATGTCAGCAGTAATGGAGGGAATCATGGCAGTAGTAGTAGAGGGAATCGTGGCAGTAGTAGTGGAGGGAATCATGGCAGTAGTAGTGGAGGAAATCATGTCAGTAGTAGTAGAGGTAATCATGTCAGTAGTAATGGAGATAATCATGTCAGTAGTAATGGAGATAATCATGTCAGTAGTAATGGAGGGAATCATGTCAGTAGTAATGGAGGGAATCATGCCAGTAGTGTAGTAATTGAGGGAATCCTGTCAGTAGTAGTGGAGGAAATCATGTCAGTAGTAGTAGAGGGAATCATGTCAGTAGTAATGGAGATAATCATGTCAGTAGTAATGGAGGGAATCATGTCAGTAGTAATGGAGGGAATCATGTCAGTAGTAATGGAGGGAATCATGCCAGTAGTAATGGAGGGAATTATGTCAGTAGAAGTGGAGGGAATCATGTCAGTAGCAGTGGAGGGAATAATGTCAGTAGTAGTGGAGGGAATCATGTCAGTAGTAGTGGAGGGAATCATGTCAGTAGTAGTGGAGGGAAGCATGGCAGTAGTAGTGGAGGGAATCATGTCAGTAGTAGTGGAGGGAATCATGTCAGTAGTAGTGGAGGGAATCATGTCAGTAGTAGTGGAGGGAATCATGTCAGTAGTAGTGGAGTTAATCTTAGTAGCAGCAGGAAATGGCTGTTAAATCTGACATTTGTTCAATGTTTGCTTACTGAATGTGGCCCTAGTGTTGCCAGTGCCACAGTCAAACACTTTGCATATGTGGTCCATGCAGGAATCAAGTCCACAACACTGGTGTTGTCAGCGACATGGTTTAACCCACTAAGCCATTGGGTCCATGCAGTTTCACAAGGGTCTGGACTAAACAGACACTGATTGGGAGTCATCATGGCAGTACATGCTGTTCTGTTCTGTCAGGGCCATGTTAATATACAGGGATTAACTTCACTAGAGTACTACTACTACTACTACTCTGTTTCCTGCTGCTGTTGAGATTAATTTACACTACTACTCGGTTTCCTGCTGCTGTTGAGATTAACTCCACTACTACTCTGTTGCTGCTGCTGTTGAGATTAACTCCATTAATACTCAGTTTCCTTCTGCTGTTGAGATTAACTCCACTACTACTCTGTTGCTGCTGCTGTTGAGATTAACTCCACTACTACTCTGTTTCCTGCTGCTGTTGAGATTAACTCCACTACTACTCTGTTTCCTGCTGCTGTTGAGATTAACTCCACTACTACTCTGTTTCCTGCTGCTGTTGAGATTAACTCCACTACTACTCTGTTTCCTGCTGCTGTTGAAATTAACTCCAATACTACTCTGTTTCCTGCTGCTGTTGAGATTAACTCCACTACTACTCTGTTTCCCGCTGCTGTTGAGATTAACTCCACTACTAATCTGTTCCCTGCTGCTGTTGAGATTAACTCCACTACTACTCTGTTGCTGCTGATATTGAGATTAACTCCACTACTACTCTGTTGCTGCTGCCCTCAATTGATGTTAATACCACGGTACCATGCCGTTGATTCTGCGATAAGCACACATGGATGTAGTGGACACAAGGTCAGACTCATTTGCCTGTTGGTTTTTGATTTCTCTCCCTCCTGTGCATTTGGTTCGATCAGAAAACAAATAAACAGTTAGCTTTTGGAAAAAACAAGTGTGAATGAATCATCAAGTACAAATAATTTAGCCTAGTCAGTTAGTGTATGAATTAGGAAGCTAGCCAACCAATCGTTGTGGTCCAGTTTTTCGTATAGGAGTCCTCTCCTGTAGAGCTTGACCGATTAATCGGAATGGCCGATTAATTAGGGTGGATTTCAAGTTTTCATAACAATCGGTAATCAGCATTTTTGGATGCCAATTTGTGCTGATTATATTGCAATCCACAAGGAGACTGCGTAGCAGGCTGACCACCTGTTACGCGAGTGCAGGCAGCAAGGAGCCATGGTCAGTTGCTAGCTAGCATTAACCTTATCTTATAAAAACAATACATCTTAACATAATCACTACACATGGTTGAGGATATTACTAGTTTAACTAGCTTGTCCTGCGCTGCATATAATCAATGCTGTGCCTGAAACTGTGTCACTTCTCTTGCGTTCTGTGCAAGCAGAGTCAGGGAAAATGCAGCAGTTTGGGCCGCCTGGCTCGTTGTGAACTGTGTGAAGACCATTTCTTCCTAACAAAGACTGTAATTAATTTGGCAGAATTTTACATAATTATGACATAACATTGAAGGTTGTGTAATGTAACAGCAATATTTAGACTTAGGGTTGCCAATCGTTAGATAAAATACGGAACGGTTTTTCGCAATGCTTGTAACACAGAGCTGTTTATGACTTCAAGCCTATCAACTCCCGAGATTCAATTCAGTTCAGAATGGGTAGCTAGGCTGTGAGCGGTGTGTATATTATATGAATGGTTCAGTTCAGAATGGGTAGCTAGGCTGTGAGCGGTGTGTATATTATATGAATGGTTCAGTTCAGAATGGGTAGCTAGGCTGTGAGCGGCGTGTACATGAATGGTTCAGTTCAGAATGGGTAGCTAGGCTGTGAGCGGTGTGTATATTATATGAATGGTTCAGTTCAGAATGGGTAGCTAGGCTGTGAGCGGTGTGTATATTATATGAATGGTTCAGTTCAGAATGGGTAGCTAGGCTGTGAGCGGCGTGTACATGAATGGTTCAGTTCAGAATGGGTAGCTAGGCTGTGAGCGGTGTGTATATTATATGAATGGTTCAGTTCAGAATGGGTAGCTAGGCTGTGAGCGGTGTGTATATTATATGAATGGTTCAGTTCAGAATGGGTAGCTAGGCTGTGAGCGGCGTGTATATGAATGGTTCAGTTCAGAATGGGTAGCTAGGCTGTGAGCGGCGTGTACATGAATGGTTCAGTTCAGAATGGGTAGCTAGGCTGTGAGCGGCGTGTATATGAATGGTTCAGTTCAGAATGGGTAGCTAGGCTGTGAGCGGTGTGTATATTATATGAATGGTTCAGTTCAGAATGGGTAGCTAGGCTGTGAGCGGCGTGTATATGAATGGTTCAGTTCAGAATGGGTAGCTAGGCTGTGAGCGGTGTGTATATGAATGGTTCAGTTCAGAATGGGTAGCTAGGCTGTGAGCGGCGTGTATATGAATGGTTCAGTTCAGAATGGGTAGCTAGGCTGTGAGCGGCGTGTATATTATATGAATGGTTCAGTTCAGAATGGGTAGCTAGGCTGTGAGCGGCGTGTATATGAATGGTTCAGTTCAGAATGGGTAGCTAGGCTGTGAGCGGCGTGTATATGAATGGTTCAGTTCAGAATGGGTAGCTAGGCTGTGAGCGGCGTGTACATGAATGGTTCAGTTCAGAATGGGTAGCTAGGCTGTGAGCGGCGTGTATATGAATGGTTCAGTTCAGAATGGGTAGCTAGGCTGTGAGCGGTGTGTATATGAATGGTTCAGTTCAGAATGGGTAGCTAGGCTGTGAGCGGCGTGTATATGAATGCTTCAGTTCAGAATGGGTAGCTAGGCTGTGAGCGGCGTGTATATGAATGGTTCAGTTCAGAATGGGTAGCTAGGCTGTGAGTGGTGTGTACATGAATGGTTCAGTTCAGAATGGGTAGCTAGGCTGTGAGCGGTGTGTATATGAATGGTTCAGTTCAGAATGGGTAGCTAGGCTGTGAGCGGTGTGTATATGAATGGTTCAGTTCAGAATGGGTAGCTAGGCTGTGAGCGGCGTGTATATGAATGGTTCAGTTCAGAATGGGTAGCTAGGCTGTGAGTGGCGTGTATATGAATGGTTCAGTTCAGAATGGGTAGCTAGGCTGTGAGCGGCGTGTATATGAATGGTTCAGTTCAGAATGGGTAGCTAGGCTGTGAGCGGCGTGTATATGAATGGTTCAGTTCAGAATGGGTAGCTAGGCTGTGAGCGGCCTGTATATGAATGCTTCAGTTCAGAATGGGTAGCTAGGCTGTGAGTGGCGTGTATATGAATGGTTCAGTTCAGAATGGGTAGCTAGGCTGTGAGCGGCGTGTATATGAATGGTTCAGTTCAGAATGGGTAGCTAGGCTGTGAGCGGTGTGTATATGAATGGTTCAGTTCAGAATGGGTAGCTAGGCTGTGAGCGGCGTGTATATGAATGGTTCAGTTCAGAATGGGTAGCTAGGCTGTGAGCGGTGTGTATATGAATGGTTCAGTTCAGAATGGGTAGCTAGGCTGTGAGCGGCGTGTATATGAATGCTTCAGTTCAGAATGGGTAGCTAGGCTATGAGCGGCATGTATATGAATGGTTCAGTTCAGAATGGGTAGCTAGGCTGTGAGCGGCGTGTATATGAACGGTTCAGTTTAGAATGGGTAGCTAGGCTGTGAGTGGCCTGTATATGAATGGTTCAGTTCAGAATGGGTAGCTAGGCTGTGAGCGGCGTGTATATGAATGGTTCAGTTCAGAATGGGTAGCTAGGCTGTGAGCGGCCTGTATATGAATGGTTCAGTTCAGAATGGGTAGCTAGGCTGTGAGCGGCGTGTATATGAATGGTTCAGTTCAGAATGGGTAGCTAGGCTGTGAGTGGCGTGTATATGAATGGTTCAGTTCAGAATGGGTAGCTAGGCTGTGAGTGGCGTGTATATGAATGGTTCAGTTCAGAATGGGTAGCTAGGCTGTGAGCGGCGTGTATATGAATGGTTCAGTTCAGAATGGGTAGCTAGGCTGTGAGCGGCGTGTATATGAATGGTTCAGTTCAGAATGGGTAGCTAGGCTGTGAGCGGCGTGTATATGAATGGTTCAGTTCAGAATGGGTAGCTAGGCTGTGAGCGGCGTGTATATGAATGGTTCAGTTCAGAATGGGTAGCTAGGCTGTGAGCGGCGTGTATATGAATGGTTCAGTTCAGAATGGGTAGCTAGGCTGTGAGCGGTGTGTATATGAATGGTTCAGTTCAGAATGGGTAGCTAGGCTGTGAGCGGCGTGTATATGAATGGTTCAGTTCAGAATGGGTAGCTAGGCTGTGAGCGGTGTGTATATGAATGGTTCAGTTCAGAATGGGTAGCTAGGCTGTGAGCGGCGTGTATATGAATGCTTCAGTTCAGAATGGGTAGCTAGGCTATGAGCGGCATGTATATGAATGGTTCAGTTCAGAATGGGTAGCTAGGCTGTGAGCGGCGTGTATATGAACGGTTCAGTTTAGAATGGGTAGCTAGGCTGTGAGTGGCCTGTATATGAATGGTTCAGTTCAGAATGGGTAGCTAGGCTGTGAGCGGCGTGTATATGAATGGTTCAGTTCAGAATGGGTAGCTAGGCTGTGAGCGGCCTGTATATGAATGGTTCAGTTCAGAATGGGTAGCTAGGCTGTGAGCGGCGTGTATATGAATGGTTCAGTTCAGAATGGGTAGCTAGGCTGTGAGTGGCGTGTATATGAATGGTTCAGTTCAGAATGGGTAGCTAGGCTGTGAGCGGCGTGTATATGAATGGTTCAGTTCAGAATGGGTAGCTAGGCTGTGAGCGGCGTGTATATGAATGGTTCAGTTCAGAATGGGTAGCTAGGCTGTGAGCGGCGTGTATATGAATGGTTCAGTTCAGAATGGGTAGCTAGGCTGTGAGCGGCGTGTATATGAATGGTTCAGTTCAGAATGGGTAGCTAGGCTGTGAGCGGCGTGTATATGAATGGTTCAGTTCAGAATGGGTAGCTAGGCTGTGAGCGGCGTGTATATGAATGGTTCAGTTCAGAATGGGTAGCTAGGCTGTGAGCGGCGTGTATATGAATGGTTCAGTTCAGAATGGGTAGCTAGGCTGTGAGCGGCGTGTATATGAATGGTTCAGTTCAGAATGGGTAGCTAGGCTGTGAGCGGCGTGTATATGAATGGTTCAGTTCAGAATGGGTAGCTAGGCTGTGAGCGGCGTGTATATGAATGGTTCAGTTCAGAATGGGTAGCTAGGCTGTGAGCGGCCTGTATATGAATGGTTCAGTTCAGAATGGGTAGCTAGGCTGTGAGTGGCGTGTATATGAATGGTTCAGTTCAGAATGGGTAGCTAGGCTGTGAGAGGCGTGTATATGAATGCTTCAGTTCAGAATGGGTAGCTAGGCTGTGAGCGGCGTGTATATGAATGGTTCAGTTCAGAATGGGTAGCTAGGCTGTGAGCGGCGTGTATATGAATGGTTCAGTTCAGAATGGGTAGCTAGGCTGTGAGCGGCCTGTATATGAATGGTTCAGTTCAGAATGGGTAGCTAGGCTGTGAGCGGTGTGTATATGAATGGTTCAGTTCAGAATGGGTAGCTAGGCTGTGAGTGGCGTGTACAGGCTTCATTCCACAAACATCTGGGTCCTGAGTGATGAGTGCTGGGCTTGGCGTCCCACAGAGCATTGAGTTGCTTAGGGAGACAGCTTCAATACAGTTAGATGACAGGAAGTAATTTCCCCCTCTCTCTAGCCAACGCTGGGCTAATGTTAACACCTGCCTCCCGTCGCCACAGAAACCTCATTGCGGCCCCATAGTGGGGTTTATTGGCACTCCCATGAACGGGCTTCTGATAGCTCTTAACTTCCCAGGGCCAGATATGCCTTCTCATTGTGCCAAACCAAAGCCTACACTTTTGATTAGCATGCTACGACACTCGTCTGACACAAATAAGACCCGGGTTCTAACTCCCAGCGTCAGTCACGCCGTCTGCTGTTCACAAGAGCTTTAATATAGGCCTACTAATGTCAGAGTGACTGGCCACAGCCATAACAGGTTCAGTTCACACTTCCAGTGAGTTTAAACTTTCAGCGAGTTTACACTTCCAGTGAGTTTAAACTTTCAGCAAGTTTACACTTCCAGTGAGTTTACACTTCCAGTGAGTTTAAACTTTCAGCGAGTTTACACTTCCAGTGAGTTTACACTTCCAGTGAGTTCAAACTTTCAGTGAGTTTACACTTCCAGTGAGTTTAAACTTTCAGCGAGTTAGAAGTAGGCTACATGAATAAAAAATCAGCTTATAAGTTATGGTGACTTACAGTGAGGCTGTTCAATAATTCAAAATGTGTACACTCAGAGTTTGGTAAATATACAAGAGTATTTGCAGAGAGGGCTGAGGCAAATGTCAGATATCGAGGAAACTTTTGAAACACTGAAGTTGTGCTTACATGGATTAAATGTGCATTAAGGATTCTGTAACATTCAGAGAGAAGGCAGCCTAAAAATGTCCCCATCCCTTCTCATTACAGGAGCTAATATGCCACCTCTGCAGTGGCCCAGATTCACAGGAGCAGGAGTGTGTGCATCGCAGGGCCAGAGAAGGCTGATCAAAGTAGGATCGGGAACATGTGTGAAGCCTCGGGGGCAGTCTAACAGATTCCCCGGCATTCACACGCATGTATACATACATAACCACACACAAACATACACACACGTACACACACTCGCACACGCATACACAGATGTGCCTTTTCTCTCTCTCTCTCTCTCTCTCTCTCTCTCTCTCTCTCTCTCTCTCTCTCTCTCTCTCTCTCCCTCTCCCTCTCTCTCTCTCTCTCTCTCTCTCTCTCTCTCTCTCATACACGTGTACACATAAACTCGCACTTACCTTGCGAGTTCAAAGTAAAAGCAATGCAGAGGCTTTGAGACTGCTGATTTGAGAGCGAGGTTGCAAAACAACAACCTCAAGCTTGTAGCCCACATGAGAGCCCTAGACGAAGAAAAACGGATTGTGTAGCCAGAGAGAGAGAGAGAGAGAGAGAGGGAAACCAGCAGGTATGAAACTAATAGCTCTCGAGATCATAATGAAATTTGTTGGCTCCGATGACATCCGCCCGAGCTTCTCCTGGACATGCTCTAAGTGCAATTTCAGCGAAACACACGCCTCGAATTAGTCGAAATTACAGCGTGTCAATTTCCTGCCTGTGTCCTGCTGCACGAGTCAATGATTAGCCTATCAGATGGTAACATCTTCACAGGCATTTCTCTCAACTCAACACAACCCCACCCACTCACCTCCTCAGCTAGCTGCTAGCTGCTAAGACAGACTTCAAACTTCTGAAATCAGCTATGTAGCCTAACAAAGGGCTTATGAAGGCTGACATCAGCTATGTAGCCTAACAAAGGGTTTATGAAGGCTGAAATCAGCTATGTAGCCTAACAAAGGGTTTATGAAGGCTGAAATCAGCTATGTAGCCTAACAAAGGGCTTATGAAGGCTGAAATCAGCTATGTAGCCTAACAAAGGGTTTATGAAGGCTGAAATCAGCTATGTAGCCTAACAAAGGGTTTATGAAGGCTGAAATCAGCTATGTAGCCTAACAAAGGGCTTATGAAGGCTGAAATCAGCTATGTAGCCTAACAAAGGGCTTATGAAGGCTGAAATCAGCTATGTAGCCTAACAAAGGGCTTATGAAGGCTGAAATCAGCTATGTAGCCTAACAAAGTGTTTATGAAGGCTGAAATCAGCTATGTAGCCTAACAAAGGGTTTATGAAGGCTGAAATCAGCTATGTAGCCTAACAAAGGGCTTATGAAGGTTGAAATCAGCTATGTAGCCCAACAAAGGGCTTATGAAGCAGTCATTTTGCCTTTTACAAGTTGTACTTCATTTAATGCAGGACCTCTTCATCTTTAACGTACGGCTGACTGTGCAGGTGCACAGTGAGAGGTGTAGGGTCCGCCCCAAATCATCTACACAGTGCCCTATTGTTGACCAGAGGTAGTGCCCTAAAAAGGGTATAGTGGGCCATTTTAGGACACATTCATGCAGTAATGTAAAAATCTGCCAGGCCTCTCCCTTAGAAGAACTATTAAAGAGAAATCCCTCCTTTTATTGCTTTCCTATAACAGATATTATGCCATAAAGATTTCCCTTTTACAGCGTCACTCATTACAGAATAGAAGGACCAACGCACGACAATGGGAGATTCAAATTGCTTTCCGTATTCGTAATTACTTTTTTCCCCCAACAAATTGATCAAGTTTGAACCAATAACAAAAACAGATGTCTGGTGACAAGCAATTCTATCCGGGCAACGCAAAATTGTCTCTAGACTGGATTATTTAGTAATTCAAAATAGGCTGCTTTCCAAATGGCTCTCTATTCCCTACATACAGTAGTGCACTACTTTTGACCAGGGAATTATATAGAGAATAGGGTGCCATAAGAGATGCACCATAAACTTAACTGAAAATATGATGTTGAGTCCAGGTAGGAGAATTGGATGGTGGAGATGCTTGAGGAGTTTTATAGCTTGTTGATTCATTTCAAAGACAAGCTCATATACACAGACCCACACTGAATTCCCTCTGAACATCCAATACATGTTTTAAATCAGTACTAGAAATACACTGGTCACATCTCAGGCTTTTGTCTTCTCCATAGAGGACGCACACCCTAATGGACTCATATGTGACTATGTGAGAGTCAACTACGTCTAATTGTCTCTTATTGTGACTATGTGAGAGTCAACTGAGTCTAATTGACTCTTGTGTGACTATGTGAGAGTCAACTAAGTCTAATTGTCTCTTATTGTGACTATGTGAGAGTCAACTGAGTCTAATTGACTCGTATGTGACTATGTGAGAGTCAAAAAAGTCTAATTGACTCTTATGTGACTACGTAAGAGTCAACTCAGTTTTGTCTCCTGCAGTTCACTGACTACTTTCCAGTACACACTAATACATGTTCTCACCTATTGTAATGATTCACTTTGAAACACAACAAAGGCAGCACCTCAGAGCCCCTCAGTCTCTTTGAAGTAAACACAACAAGGCAAACCTAGCACACACACTAGCACACACTCAAACTGAACCATCCCCCTTCTGACAATATGGGGGTAATTCTCACAGAGCTTGAAACCAGCTAGCCATCTGCCCCTTTGAAAAGACGTTGTTGGATTTCTCACACGAGGGGAAATCAGTAAAGAGCACCTGCTGTCTCTCCTCGCATGGCCCTTCGTCTCAGCGGCAGAGGCAGACGCAGATGATTCATGATGAATATTTTTAAGAAAGGAAGGGAGCATAAAGAGCTGTAGAGCTGTACTGACATCCTCTTGGCTGGGCTCGCAGGAATTAAAAGGGCAATCTGGGATAGTCCCGATATTAAGCTTCCCAAATGCAAAAAAAAAATACAAAGGTTATAAATGTATTTGAGATACTGTTTATACTTAGATTTCCCTGTCTTCTGGAAAGCCTACATAGAAATCAGGCCAAATGAGCACGGCCGTTACTTATCCAAGTTAATGGAGAACATTTAGTGGTTAAATCGTATTAACAAGACGAGACAAAAATATAATTACTGTTGGGTTTTTAAATTCTAAACCAAGAGCATGAAATTACATATGGCAAGCTGTGTTCTAAGGATTGGATTTTGGACAAGATTTCGGATTTCTGTGTTTTGGGAATAGAATGATATGGTCTGACAAGCAAATGTGCTGTCATTCAGTCAGGGTGTGACAAATGTATTGTCACTTCAACAGCATCACAGCCAAATTGTGGGTATAATTGTGTCATAAGAAGCTATATACACAAAATAAAAGCTGTTTTTACAGATAGGAATCCATTAAATTGCTGTTCCCACTACGTCCAGTAGCCTTTGCCTTTTTGGTGTGTGTGTTTAAGAGTCCTTCATTTGGTCGGGTACCACGGGTACTCAATTAGCTGGCGGGTGGTGTGAAAACTTTCCTTCAACCCGTGGGTTGGTTCGCAATTCAGAACAATTATAATGCGGGTTGGAAATGTTTTAAATCAAGATAATAGCAAAATGAAGGAACGATAAACTATTCAGCATGCAGCTGTAGGCAGCCCACTCACTGTTGCATTGTGTGCCTAGCAACCGGACTAAACAAACACGCAGTGCCCATGCTTCAGCCCCATAGTCCCTAAACGACGTGAGGTTCACTGCAGTCACGTGGGTCGTACTGGGGTATGGATGTAAAAATCACAAAAAAATGCCGCCCATTCAAATTGCCTTGTTAAATCTGGTTCATTCTCTTAATTAAATACAATGACTGAATGTCTGATACAACAAACTTTGGTGATATGGTTATCAAACTACTGCATATCCCTTAAAAATATACATTTTTGTGTGCAGGGTGTGCTAATAGCATGATAAAGCTTTAGACAAACTGGTAGAGTAACTAGCATAGCTAGCCATCGCTAGCATTCATTGATTGAAGTTGAAGTAACTTTTGAGTGTAATGGAAGTCGGAAGTTTACATACACTCAGGATGGAGTCATTAAAACTTGTTTTTCAACCACTCCACAAATTTCTTGTTAACAAACTATAGTTTTGGCAAGTCGGTTAGGACATCTACTTTGTGCATGACACAAGTAATTTTTCAAACAATTGTTTACAGACAGATTATTTCACTTATAATTTACTGTATCACGATTCCAGTGGGTCAGAAGTTCACATACACTAAGTTGTGCCTTTAAACAGCTTGGAAAATTCCAGAAAATGTTGTGATGCCTTTAGAAGCTTCTGACATCCTTTTTGACATAATTTGAGTCAATTAGCGGTGTACCTGTGGATGTATTTCAAGGCCTACATTCAAAATCAGTGCCTCTTTGCTTGACATCATGGGAAAATCTAAAGAAATCAGCCAAGAACTCAGAAAAGGTTCATCCTTGGGAGCAATTTCCAAACGCCTGAAGGTTCATCTGTACAAACAATAGTACGCAAGAATAAACACCATGGGACCACGCAGCCGTCATTCCGCTCAGGAAGGAGATGCATTCTGTCTCTTAGAGATGAACATACTTTAGTGTGAAAAGTGCAAATCAATCCCAGAACAACAGCAAAGGACCTTGTGAAGATGCTGGAGGAAACAGGTACAAAAGTATCTATATCCACAGTAAAACGAGTCCCATATCGACGTAACTTGAAAGGCCGCTCATCAAGGAAGAAGCCACTGCTCCAAAACTGCAATAAAAAAAGCCAGACTATGGTTTGCAACTGCACATGGGGACAAAGACCATACTTTTTTGAGAAATGTCTGAGGAAACAAAAATAGAACTGTTTGGCCATAATAGCCATTGTTATGTTTGGAGACAAAAGGGGAGGCTTGCAAGCCGAAGAACAACATCCCAACCGTGAAGCACAGGGGTGGCAGCATCATGTTGTGGGGGTGCTTTGCTGCAGGAGGGACTGGTGCAATTCACAAAATAGATGGCATCATGAAGATGGAAAATGATGTTGATATATTGAAGCAACATCTCAAGACATCAGTCAGGAAGTTAAAGCTTGGTCACAAATGGGTCTTCCAAATGGACAATGACCCCAGGCATACTTCCAAAGTTATGGCAAAATGGCTTAAGCACAACAAAGTCAAGTTATTGGAAAAATCCTTCACAAAGCCCTGACCTCAATCCCATAGAAAATTTGTGGGCAGAACTGAAAAAGCGTGTGCGAGCAAGGAGGCCTACAAACCTGACTCAGTTACACCGGCTCTGTCAGGAGGAAGGGGACACAATTCATCCAACTTATTGTGGGAAACATTTGGAAGGCTACCTGAAACGTTTGACCCAAATTAAACAATTTAAAGGCAATGCTACCAAATACTAATGTAAACTTCTGATCCACTGGGAATGTGATGAAAGAAATAAAAGCTGAAATAAATAATTCTCTCTACTATTATTCTGACATTTCACATTCTTAAAATAAAGTGGTCATCCTAACTGACCTAAGACAGGGAGTTTTTACTGGGATTAAATGTCATGAATTGTGAAAAACCGAGTGTAAATGTATTTGGCTAAGGTGTATGCAAACTTACGACTTCAAACTGCATATAACATTCACAAAATTTGGACGGGAGCTATAATACAGTTATTGTTCTTTGAAATCAGGCTGCACTGCTTTAAACTGGGAAAGACTGCTACTGTACCCCAATCTTTAGTGAAATACATTGATGTTATTGGCGGGTACCGGGTCAGCTCTTGCAACAATTCTCCACGGGTCGGGTTGCGGAGAAATATCTGCACGGATGTCAGGTGGGTCTCGGAATTGATATGGCTGGCACGGGGCGGGTGTGGCTTCAAAAAAGTGTGTGTGTTTGCTGAGTCAGAAGAACACCACTGACTCATCCAACAAAGGTGTCCGAACAGTGACAAAATATCTGAAAAATCTACATTCCGTCTCTTCTAAACTGCCGGGTTAGCGTGTCTGCTATGGGAAGCCCAATAGGCACTAGGTCATGATGCTATAGCTAGTGAGCCCACCATATCCCCGCCCGGTCTCAAGCGCACAGACAGACAGACAGACAGACAGACAGACAGACAGACAGACAGACAGACAGACAGACAGACAGACAGACAGACAGAGTTTGTCTTTGCTGGGTGATTCCCCTCAGGGTTCATACTAGCTGGAGAGAAAAGAAGTGAAAACTAGGAGACCGAAAGAATCCTAGCATGTCGTCTCGCCCAGGAGACACCCACAGTCTCTCTCTTCTCTTTCTATGCTCTCTTTCCTCTCTCTTATAGCGTTTCTCTTTATTAGGCTAACCCTTAATGCTGAGACAATGTCATACTGCAAGACACATGATCCAGCACAGTCACCTGTACATGGAAAACAGGGCATGAGTGAGTGATTGATTGACAGACACGGTACAGCTCTCAAGTGAGCATATTGCCGGCCTTGGTGTGTCTGTGCAGTCAGTAGAGAATACGGGATATATCAACACAAAAAGATTGCACATATATATCCTGTCGTAAACAATAGAGAAGTTAATGCACAAAGGCACTAGGGCCCGCTCACTGCGGGGGACGAGCTGAGAGCTGAGCCGGTACTGAGGGGCCACACTGGACCCTGATCTATAGCGCGTGTGTGTGTGTCTGCCACAGTGAGAGTCTGCAATTGTGTGTGGGTGTGTGGCAGTCATTGCGTCTGTTTGTGTCTAGAGACCGTGACGCTGCAGCAGGCAGGATGGACAATGGGGGGGGGGGGGGGGGGGGGTAGGCAACACTACATCTGAGCCCTACAGGGAGATTTGCCTCAGATGGAATCAAAAGAACAACAAGGCGTCCCAGGTACGGGGCGGATAAAGGGAACAGCAGATAGATAGATAGAGAGAGACAGAGAGGTAGAGAGGGATAGAGGCGGGGTGAGAGAGAGAGGGAGGGAGGGATGCCAATATAGCACATTTAATTGAAATGAGATAGAGCGAGAGAGAGAGAAAGAGTGGAGTTGCTCAGAGAAGTGACTGAGCCTCACAGAGATTAGCATAGCGAGAAAGTGAGTGTGCCCAAACGGCACCAAATTTCCTACATAGCTCTGTGGGCTCTGGTGAAAAGTATCTAGCGCATTATGAAAGGAATGAGATTCAGACTTATGCTGAACGATTGTACTGTGAATGCTGTTTGTGAGACGTCAGAAAGAACAAGTGACCCTGACCCAGCTCTACTTAGCCTTCTGTAAATCATAGAAAGACCTCGGTTACTCTCTAGGCCTAGATCTAGCCAACGAGTCTGCTTTTAAAGGTCAGAATATTCATTTGTATTCCCGGAGTGGGTGAATGACAGACGGGCACTGGAAAGAGAGAGAGTGAGAGCGAGAGAGATGGATGTGTCAGTTAAAATCTGGTATTCCATGGATACACGGAAGAGAGGACTTGTATTAAGAAATAGTCAGTACTGTATAAGTTGAAACTAATTAGCCCCTGGTGGACCTTCAGATCATAGAGATGCAGCATAATCGTGTTCTATTTCATTCTGAGCTTCAACTTCTCCCAAACATCACACAGGTCAGTACTGGGCCACTCTGTTCCTAAGAAGGATTGGTAGTGACCGTGGGATATATCCCAAATGGCAACCTATTCCCTATACAGTGCACTGGTCAAACGTAGTGCACTGTGTAGGGAATAGGCGGGAAATTAGATGGAGGCATCACCACGGCAGGGGAGCAAAAATAACTTTGAATGATAACAACTTCTCTCTTCATCTTCCTCTCTCTACAACACCAAGTATGTTAACGGAGGGTGAAACCTCACCCTTTTACAGAAAAGAACATAATGATCATTGTATGGCTTATAATAGTTACATCACACAGTAAGCACAGTGCTAGAAGTCCTGTTTAAAAGTCACTTGATTTGAAAGTCTGTGGCCGTATGTATCAAGCGTCTCTGAAAAGGAGTGCTGATTTGGGATACCTTTTAGATCACAATGGATAAGGTTACATGGACACTTAATTATTATTATTTTTTTTTGCATGGTTGGTTGCGTTGTTCGTAACTTGTTTTGTACATATAATGTTGCCGCTACTGTCTCCTTTGACCAAAAAAGAGCTTCTGGACATCAGACCTGCGATTTCGCACCTCAAAATGGACGAAGAGATCTTCTTCAATGAGTCAGACAGGAGGGATATAATAAATACCCCAGGCCCAGATCCCCATTATTCGCTGGAGAAGGAAACGCAAATTTTTGCAAAAAGATCTCAGGGTGCCTTGTGAGGATCAGGCGACGAGTGGCTAATCTGCCCATGCCTTCCGCCCTGCTAGCAAACGTTCAATCACTGGAAAATAAATGGGACGAACTGAAAGCATGTTTATCCTGCCAACAGGATTTTAAAGCTGTAATATCTTATGTTTCACCGAGTCGTGGCTCAACGACGACATTAAGAACATACAGGTGGCGGGTTATACACTCTCAACAGGACAAAACAGCAGCCTCTGGTAAGACACAGGGTGGGGGCCTATGCATTTATGTAAAAAACAGCTGGTGCACGATATCTAAGGAAGTCTGAGGTTTTGCTCGCCTGAGGTAGAGTATCTCATGATAAGCTGTACGACGCATGACCGGGGGCAAACTACCTGCCCTCCAGGACACCTACACCACCCGATGTCACAGGAAGGCCATAAAGATCATCAAGGACAACAACCACCCGAGCCACTGCCTGTTCACCCCGCTATCATCCAGAAGGCGAGGTCAGTACAGGTGCATCAAAGCTGGGACCGAGAGACTGAAAAACAGCTTCTATCTCAAGGCCATCAGACTGTTAAACAGCCACCACTAACATTGAGTGGCTGCTGCCAACACACTGACTCACCTCCAGCCACTTTAATAATGGTAATTGATGTAAAATATATCACAAGCCACTTTAAACAATGCTACTTAATATAATGTTTACATACCCTATATTATTCATCTCATATGTCTACGTATATACTGTACTCTATATCATCTACTGCATCTTTATGTAATACATGTATCACTAGCCACTTTAAACTATGCCACTTTGTTTACATACTCATCTCATATGTATATACTGTACTCGATACCATCTACTGCATCTTGCCTATGCCATTCTGTACCATCACTCATTCACATATCTTTATGTACATTATCTTTATCCCTTTATAAGGTAGTAGTTTTGGAATTGATAGTTAGATTACTCGTTGGTTATTACTGCATTGTCGGAACTAGAAGCACAAGCATTTCGCTACACTCGCATTAACATCTGCTAACCATGTGTATGTGACAAATAAAATTTGATTTGATTTGCTTTAGATCACACTATCTACCTAGAGAGTTTATCTGTATTTTTCGTAGCTGTCTACATACCACCACAGCCCGATGCTAGCACTAAAACCAAACTCAATGAGCTATATACCGCCATAAGCCAGCAGGAAACCGCTCATCCAGAGGTGGCGCTCCTAGTGGCCGGGGACTTTAATGCAGGGAAACTTAAATCAGTTTTACCTAATTTCTATTAGCATGTTACATTTTCAACCAGAGGGAAAACAATTCTAGACCACCTCTACTCCACACATAGAGACGTGTACAAAGCTCTCCCTCGCTCTCCATTTGGCAAATCTGACCATAATTCTATACTCCTGATTCCTGCTTACAAGCTAAAATTAAAGCAGGAGGCACCATTGATTCGGTCTATAAAAAAAGTGGTCAGATGAAGCAGATGCTAAACTACAGGACTGTTTTGCTATCACAGTCTGGAACATGTTCCGGGATTCTTCCGATGGCATTGAGGAGTACACCACATCAGTCACTGGCTTTATCAATAAGTGCATTGAGGACGTCGTCCCCACAGTGACTGTACGTACTGTAACAGGCTCAAGGGTGTGGGGTCTCCACGTCACCAAGTTCAATAACAAAACATGCTCCAGGAGCACAACTAGAATGCATATGGTCAGTTTATTAGGGATTTAGGTACATTGGGGAAGAATGGGGAAATTCCAATTACTTCACAGTCCACAAGCCATTCTCGTTGTCCATTCCGTTCTCCAGGGGTAATCCTAAAACTCGGGTCCTCAGCCAATCTGGTTCAGTACACAAGTACACAATCTGGTTCAGTACACAAGTAAACCGACAGTCCAGGTCACAACGGGTAATCTCACAGATATTGTTCCCTCTTCTCCCACTCTTCATAACGCACATTTTTCTCTCCTTTCTCTGCCCCTTTGTGCAGGCCGATTCCTCTTTTATCCCCAAGCACTCCCTGGCTTTATGAACCACAGCCTCGCCTCGTTAGGGAAGGAAGTCCATTTAAGGCACGGGAGTGGAGCCAGCGGGCTGCAAGATATTTCCCTCAATAACCACGCCCCTCACCTCTCCCTGCCATCTGACACAGTACATACCCCAACCAGAAGCAATGGATTAAAGGCAACATTCGCACTGAGCTAAAAGGTAGAGCTGTCGCTTTCAAGGAGTGGGACTCTAACCCGGATGATTATAAGAAATCCCGCTATGCCTTCTGACGAACCATCAAACACCGGCTACGACGCTCGTCAGATGTGTCAGGGCCTGCAAACTATTGCAGACTACAAAGGGAAACACAGCCGAGAGCTGCCCAGTAACACAAGTCTTCCAGACGAGCTAAATAACTTCTATGCTCGCTTTGAGAGCATCAGCTGTGTGATCACTCTCCACAGCCGATGTGAGTAAGACCTTCAAACAGGTCAACATTCACAAGGCCGCAGGACCAGACGGATTACCAGGACGTGAACTCTGAGCATGCACTGACCAACTGGCAAGTGTCATTTTCAACCTCTCCCTGTCTGAGTCTGTAATACCAACATGTTTCAAGCAGCATGTTTCAAGCATATATGTTCCACCATATTCCCTGTACCCAAGAACACTAACGTAACCTGCCTAAATGACTACCGACCCGTAGCACTCACGTATGTAGCCATGAAATGCTTTGAAAGGCTGGTCATGGCTCACATCAACACCTTTATCCCAGAAACACCCACTCGAATTTGCATACCGCACCAACAGATCCACAGATGATGCAATCTCTATTGCACTCCACACTGCCCTTTCACACCTGGACAAAAGGAACACCTATCTGAGAATGCTATTCATTGACTACAGGTCAGCGTTCAACACCATAGTGCCCACAAAGCTCATCACTAAGCTAAGGACCCTGGGACTAAACACCTCACTCTGCAACTGGATACTGGACTTCCTGACGGGCCGCACCCAGTTGGTAAGGGTAGGTAACAACACATCCGCCACACTGATCCTCAAAACGGGGGCCCCTCAGGGGTACGTGCTCAGTCCCCTCCTGTACTATGTTCACTCATGACTGCACGGCCAGGCACGACTCCAATACCATCATTAAGTTTGCTGTTGACACAACAGTGGTAGGCCTGATCACCGACAACAATGAGACTGCCTATAGGGAGGAGGTCAGAGACCTGACCATGTGGTGCAATGACAACAACCTCTCCCTCAACATGATCAAGACAAAGGAGATGATTGTGGCCTACAGTAAAAGGAGGACCGAGCACTCCCCCATTTTCATCGACAGACTGTAGCGTAGTCAAGTTCCTTGTCGTCCACATCACCAACAAACTAACATGGTCCAAGAACACCAAGACAGTTGTGAAGAGGGCACGACAAAACCTATTCCCCCTCAGGAGACTGAAAAGATTTGGCATGAGTCCTCAGATCCTCAAAAGGTTTTACAGCTGCACCCCCGAGAGCATCCTGACGGGTTGCATCATTGACTGATATGTTAACTGCTCGGCCTCTGACAGCAAGGCACTACAGAGTGTGGTGCGTACACCCAGTACATCACCGGGGCCAAGCTTCCTGCCATCCAAGACCTCTATGTAAGGCGGTGTTAGAGGAAGGCCCTAAAAATTGTCAAAGGCTCCAGCCAGCCTAGTCATAGACTGTTCTCTCTGCTACCGCATGGCAAGCGGTACCGGAGCACCAATTCTAGGTCCAAGAGGCTCCTAAATAGCTCCTACCCCAAGCCATAAGGCTCCTGAACAGCCAATTAAATGGCTACCCAGACTATTTGCATTGCCCCCCCCCCCTGTTCTATTGTGACAAAATAAACAAATAAAATTTGATTTAGATTTAGACAGGGGGGACCTGATCTAAGATCAACACTCTGTATACTAGGCTGTAGGCTCTTGGTCTACTGTAGCAACTCAATTGAGATGTGCAGCCTATCTTTAGTGTATTAAGTAATGGAAATGTGTTTGGAAATGTGTTTTCTGCCTTTCCAACCCCCCCGGACACACACACACACACACACACACACACACACACACACACACACACACACGTTGAGATACACAGGGTCAGCAGCAGCAATTGCTGGGGGGTTAAGTGCCTTTCTTAAGGGAACAGCGGCAGGAGATGGTAATTGGGATCAGAGACCAGCAGTTTTCCATCTGCCAGTTCAGTTCCATTCTCATTTTTGTGTTGCCCGGCCCGGGACTTGACCTTCCTGCTGCCGGTCAGCCTCTCTAACCTCTAGGCCATTGCCGTCCTCCAAAGACGATCCCCTTCAAAGAGGAAAGACTTTCCTGTTTCCACCACAAACAGAAACACGAGGAAACACAGACGGTGCTCATCCAGGACGGAGAGCCCGGTCCTGTATATAAGAAAGTGACCTAAGTAGCCTATTTTTGATGCATGATAGACTACCAGGCCTTCTACGATAGTTAACAGACATCAGACCTCAATAGGCTGGGAGATGAGGCTAAGCTGGTGATTGATAGTCCTTTTCCATAATGCAGGGGAGCTGATACGCTATAAGCATAAGACTCTGTCACATCTATGGCTCTGTGCTCCTACCGAGCGGTCATGCCATGCTACATCACATTAGGAGTCAGACAAGTCACTAAGTTCCATACTAGCACCACTAAAATGCAAGCCCAATTCTAGGTTCATACTGGATATCAGAACACAGCCAGTGGGTTTTGACTAAAATATTGCCATTTTATAACCTACAGCATACTTAGGGCAGCCGAAGACCCTACTAGTCTGACTGGGTATTCAAGACATTGTCGGCATCTCAAATGACACCCTATGCCATATATAGCGCACTACTACTAGTACCCTACTGCTACTGGGCCCTGGTTAAAAGTAGTGCACTATAAAGGGTGCCATTTGGGCCTCAACCATCATCTCAGAACAGATTCTGTAGATGGAAAGTGATAGAGAAGCTCTAGTAGTCACTTGAGGGAAGGGGAAAAGGTGCCAAGGTGCAAAGTGTGCACTTGAAGTGGATTAGGTACCCTGAACATCAAAGTGGATAACTAAGTTGTGGTTGAGAACCAGCTATCATCACCCACCCGACTGCACTGTCTGTGAGTGAACGAAGGTGGTTAATTGGTGTCAGTCGGGGCCCACTCACAATTGATAGGACCTCCACGGACAGCGAAGAATCCATTAACAGTTCAATCTTGTCAAGATCAATAACTCTACTTGGAGGATGGAGGGGCAATTATTCTTCTTTGGAAGTCTGAGAGGGGAATTATTAAGAACTGTTTTATGAAAAAGGTCTCAGAAGAGCCTTTAAAAATGCCCTGCAGCATCTGCCCTGAGAAATTTGCCTTGTCTGCTGGACAATGATGAACAAAGGTGTCTTCGGACTCAGAGTCTGCTTGCTAAAATAACTTGTAAGTGCTCCTCAATCTTCTAGTGCATTAGCTAACTCTCTACCTTCCCGGGCCTGTTCTTTTTTTAATTGAGCCGATAACAACTTTATCACAGGTAATTTCACCTCTTAACAAGATCGGTTCGCTCTTTCCATGCTTTGGTGATTTAGAAGATTTCCCAATGGCCAATTTATCAACTGGACGCTTGAAACAAATTAATTTTTCCAACTACGCGATAAGGGGTAAAACGCTAATAAGGGGCTCATTCCTTAATTACATAGTTACAATGTTCTTACTTCAAGTACGGAGAACTTAACTGTACTGAACAGTAGTATGCTAGTTTTTTAACTGCCCTGTGAAGAATATGATGGAGTGCTTTTTTCAAACATGGTGTCTGCTAAGTAGGCTACTAGAGTGAAAAATCTCTTGGCAGCTGCACATGTTTACTACGCAACTGAGTCCAAGGAGACGGCAGTATACTGGTGGGTGTGGTCTTTGGCTGATTGACAGCTGGTGAGAATGCAGCTGAGTGCAATGCGCTCACTCTCTCTAGCAACAGTGCACTGACTGCTGGCTGCTGACACTACACTTTCCACCATGTCACTGGATCATCAAACCACCTGGGTCCAAATAGTATTTGTTTTCTTATAAATACTTTGAGTGTTTGATCGAGCCTGCCTTGAGTGCCAGACGGGCGGGGTTTGGGACCTTGGGCACTATTCCATTGGTTCCAGTGCACCAGGAAAGCCCTATCAAGTGCAGCTGAAGTACTTGAACTACAACGAATACTATTTGAACCCGGGTTTGTTGGGCATCTCTATGGGGTCTCCCATATAGTCACTACTTTGTGTAGACTAGGCTAAACAGCTAAACAAACAACATGTCAGCCTGAACTGAACAATAGGCATTCTCTAGGTTATTGTGACTTTTAAATGCATCATCACCCAAAATGTCCAACTGTTTTCAGAGGGCCTGAGTCAAGTGTAATGTTACTCATACTGAATATTACAGCAAATACTGAGTCAAGTCTCATACAACCTCATTTCTCCATCAAAGACAAATGTGATGCCTCCTTATTAAAGGACAAAACATTGTTGTCGCTATCAATGGAAACGTTTGACCAATCCTCCATGAAAACAACTAAGGAATCAAAGGTGTCGGTGCAATAACATTTAACAGTGTGGTATACACACAGCAACATTACGCACTGTGGTCAAGAGTTACAACGTATGCGGCAGATGATGCACAGGTCAAAGTATTGATCCATAGAGATGCCCTACAAACCCGGGTTCAAATAGTATGTGTGTGTGTGTGTGTCTGTGTGTGTGTTATCCACAAGCCTTCAGCATTTTCACATAAGATGACCAGCCTTGAGTCATCCTATAGTGAGTGTTTTTCTTACCTTACCTTAGGGTACACAAGGAACACGTTTAGCAGCCGAAAGGGAATATGTGTGTTTCTATTCGAATATGTGTGTTTCTATACAGTCCCTCTCTGTATCCGTCTGTTTGGTTTGGTTTGGTGCCTAAATCACACAACCTTAGTTCAACCTGCATTTCTGTCCCAGGCTACAGGGCTTCCATGGCTACCATGAAGCCTTCCAGCTGTAGCTAACGACCACTAACAGGCTCCAAGGTGTCCTGCCAATATGGCCCCCACCAATATCGCCCTGGAGACCAGCAACACAATGCAATCCTATTGAACTGTTATTGGTTGTGTATCTAGGGCCTAGCTTATAACAGCTCCAGGACAACACAACAAGGAACTAGTAAGACTGCAGCCCTTTAACTCGACCCAAACACTATGACTGTGTCTCAAATGGTACCTTATTCCTTACATAGTCCACTACTTTTCAAAAAAGTAGTCCACAAAATAGGGAATAGGGTGCCATTTAGGTCGCACTTCATGAGATGCACTGAGAGGCCTATATGGAGAACCAGTGATGGGCATAGTCTGCATTTCTAATGACCTGTGATCTTTAGAGTAGTGGTGGACATGCACACACACACACACACACAAGCACACACACAAATGACAAAGCACTGTCACTGAAGAAAACACTTGTGAAGAAAACACAGAGGGAGCCATATATACTCCCTGTGAGTGTTCTCCCTGAATGCCTGGGCACCAATCAAAAGTTCAAGTTCTAAATGTGGCCACTCCGTGACCCCTGGAGCTCTCTGAGATGCCAGGCCCAGCTCCGGTTACAGGGACAGAATGTGTGTGTGTGTTTATGTTTGTGTGTGTGTGTGTCTGTGTGTGTGTTATCCACAAATCACACACCGAATCATAACCCAGCCATTACTGTATGGGACCATATTCAATAAACATGCACAGACACATAAGTCTACACACGCTACTACTTAACTATTGAGCAGTCAGCCATTCACTACTACTGGCTTATTGGTGGACAGACACTGCTTCTTGCCTGGAGGGATGAGGTTGTGCACCAACAAATCCAAGGACCTATTTTAGTATCGGGGTGTTTTTAGAACCATTACAAAACGTGTTTACCATCTAACTGTAGATAAAGAAAAGTACTACAGCACCACATCTGTATGGTATTTCCACCCTAAACGGAACTCTTGGAATATATAAAAAAGAGATGTTGTGCTTTCTTTGCCCCTTACTCTTTAGATGTATGTAATACTCGATAAATAATAGGTCGGTAAATACTGTAAATAGTACATAAATAATAGGTCGGTAAATACTGTAAATAGTACATAAATAATAGGTCGGTAAATACTGTAAATAGTACATAAATAATAGGTCGGTAAATACTGTAAATAGTACATAAATAATAGGTTGGTAAATACTGTAAATAGTACATAAATAATAGGTCGGTAAATACTGTAAATAGTACATAAATAATAGGTCGGTAAATACTGTAAATAGTACATAAATAATAGGTCGGTAAATACTGTAAATAGTACATAAATAATAGGTCGGTAAATACTGTAAATAGTACATAAATAATAGGTCGGTAAATACTGTAAATAGTACATAAATAATAGGTTGGTAAATACTGTAAATAGTACATAAATAATAGGTCGGTAAATACTGTAAATAGTACATAAATAATAGGTTGGTAAATACTGTAATAGACAAATAATAAATAGCTAATAGTAGGACAATAAGGAAATAATCAGGCCAGGCATAGGTACGCAGGTGGCACTGTGCTTTGGCACTCACATGCTATGAATGCATTCATTGAACAGCTTCAACGCCATTTTATGTTAGGTGCTAAGGCAAAAACAAGACTTGCAATTTGCGGCTTACCTGAGTCACGAACTTCATTCCCTAACCGACTGTCAATAATTCAACAATAAATACAAACAAATATGAAAAATGTTGTTTAAAAAAAGGACAACTGTGCACTATACTACTACACCTCATTTTACAACTTCCTGATAGCCCACCTGAAAACAGTAAAGTAATGTTAACTAATTCAAAATGATTCCGCGAGAAATGTTGAATAGCACTACTGTTGTGGTATTAAAAATAGAGGATTAAATTGGGTCCCCCGCGGGACAGGTGAGCTAACGTAGGCTAATGCGATTAGAATGAGGTTGTAAGTAACAAGAACATTTCCCAGGACAAAGACATACAGTCTGATATTGGCAGAGAGCTTAACTTCTTGTTAATCTAGCTGCACTGTCCAATTTACAGTAGCTATTACAGTGAAAGAATACCATGCTATTGTTTGAGGAGAGTGCACAGTTATGAACTTGAAAAGTTATTAATAAAACAACTAGGCACATTTGGGCAGTCTTGATTCAAAATTTTGAACAGAAATGCAATGGGTCATTGGATCAGTCTAAACCTTTTCACATACACTGCTGCCATCTAGTGGCCAAAATCTAAATTACGCCTGGGCTGGATTAATACATTATGGCCTTTCTCTTGCATTTCAAATATGAAAAATACACAACAAAAAAATCATGTTTTTTCTTTGTAT
Source organism: Oncorhynchus mykiss (assembly GCF_013265735.2). NCBI lineage: Eukaryota > Metazoa > Chordata > Actinopteri > Salmoniformes > Salmonidae > Oncorhynchus > Oncorhynchus mykiss. Next base: position 56,646,302 of record NC_048574.1, read on the forward strand.
TATCTTTTACCAGATCTAATGTGTTATATTCTCCTACATGCATTTCACATTGCCATAAATGTCAAAGTGTTTCCTTTCAAATGGTATCAAGAATATGCATATCCTTGCTTCAGGTCCAGAGCTCCAGGCAGTTAGATTTGTCATTTTATGCGAAATGTAAAAAAAGGGGCGGATCCTTAGGAGGTTGTGCCTGCCCCTATGTGATATATTCAGACAACGAGTAGCCTAATAGTATAGCCCAACTGAGACAAAGAATAACGGATGCCTTATCCGGACGATGGGGATGGAAATATAGGACGCGCACCGACATGGGGCTCCAGACTGAACGATTCAGATTGGAAAAGGAATGACTGGAATAAAGAGTAATTCCATAATTGTAGGTCCCAATCAACACAAAACCACTCGGGGCTATACGAACCGATGTTGTATTCAGGCGGAAGACCCATTCCCTAGAATAAAACACAGCCCATATCCGTAGCTGAGCTGCTATCAAGCTAACATGCTACACTAGCCAGCTCTCGAGACTCGCCCGAAAGAGACTAGCGCTGACGGTGCGCTGACAGGCTCCAGCACTGCTTGCTGGATGGTATGGTACCCGACTAGATAATGGTTAGCTATCATGAATTATCCAGCAATGCCCGTAAAAATAACCATACATATCATAGAGGTTTTAAACGTTCTTTAAAATGAATGCGTTATAAATAGAATATTAATTCAAATAGAGAAATTGACTAGGATGCGTTAACCTCGCCTTGCCACAATGTAGCGTCTGACCCAGCACCGAGACAGCGCAACAATGTTGCTAGCAAACACCGGCTGTCTTCAAAGCTTACCTTGTTTGATGACAGCTCTTGTATTTCAACAAAATATGTATAATGTATTGTTTCACTGTGTATTCCTAATAGATACTGCCTTCTCGGTCTCGTTCCTTCGGCTAAATCGCCTAAATCCGTTCGCTTTCCTTCAGAATAGTGCTGAATCTGAATGGGTGCACGGCACGCGCGGCTGTCGGTATCTAGGAAATTCTACCGCCGCTCCCTGCCAAATAATGACCCCTCCCACCGCTGAAGCAACAGCCATAGAGAAGACAGGTGCTGATTGTGCGCTCTGTGCGCAGCTCCGTGGAATAGTGAGCGCCTTGCAATATAGTGAGCTGGTTGGTACATTCAAAGGGCTGTCAAATCAGCGGTCTCGCTCTCATCCGCGCATGTGCAGTATCTCGGTTGAGAATGCATCCTGCTACTAGATTGACAGAGCATTTTTTTATGCGTATCGTTGCCAAATTTTGACTCCCCACGCTGGAAGTGGGACAAGGGGATGATGCGCATGGCCAGCATGGACTGATAACGATTATGGTCATGCCTGTGTGTTTTTAAAATTGTATTTAGGAAAGCGTAAAGTAATCTGTGTACCACCGGTATGCGTGTTATGGAAACGGCTAGGGCAAGCTATAAACAAGAAGAAAGACTGGAATCGAGAACAAACACACAGGCCATGTTGTCTATATCTAACCAGTTATGGGTTAAATTTGTATGTGTTAAATATGGGTAATTCCATGGTAACAGTGACGGTGACAGTGACATTGAGACTCAGATTTTTGTCAAACAAAACCAATGATTGCAAAGTTAAACAAACCATACCATATGCACATGGACTAATTTGAACAATTCCCATGACAATGTTTACAAAAGCACATTTACTTGAAGAACGGTGCAGATGCAAAGTTTGGTAATGGCACAAACAGCACAAACCACCATTGTGTTACCAAATGTAGCATCTGCACTATTCTCCACTGTGGAATTGCCCATCCCTCCATATGCCTTTGGACAGTGAGGCTCACATTTTCTATTTGGCTCTATACTCCAGCATCCTGAATATGAGATCAAATGTTTCATATGAGGGGACAGTATCGAATGTCACCTTTTGTTTTAAGGAATTTGCATACATATCTGTTTAACCATTTAGAAAAGAAAGCACTTTATGTATCTAGCTTATCCATAATCATGGTAGAATCCACGTCAGGGGCATAGGCATGGGGGGGCCTGGGTGGACACAGACTCCAAACTGACACAATACATTATTCGCCATTCAGTTCTTATTAGGCCCAAAAAAATCCAAAGCACAACCAAAACAAGCCGCAAATGCCTACAACTGCCTACTTGAATACACTATAAGTTAATTTGCCCATATACTTATGACTTCTTCAAATGGGTGAACTAGATACATAAAGTGCTTTCATTTCTAAACAGTAAAACTGATGTGTATGACAATCCCCTGAAATAAATGCTGACATGCTGTACTGTCGCCTAAAATGAGACTATTGCAAATCTAAAACGCTGAAGTTTAGAACCAAATTTTAAAAAATGCAGAGTCACTGTCCAAATACAAATGGAGGGGAGTGTATCTGCCAAAAGGTTGAATGCCTATATCTGACCACATACAATTGTCATCATTACGTAAATTAATTTAATGCATAAACATACTTTGGGCATCACTTTTTATGGTTTCTAAAACCTGACAGGTGCTAAATTCAAATTCACTGATAGATACAAGTAGGTGTATTTGGAGACCATATAGGGAGCAAAGACACGTCAGCCTCAGATTTCAATTAACTGGTTGTCTAAAGGTCTATTTTTGAGCATAGAGAAAATTAATGCATAGCCTACATTCATGTCAATTGAGCAAATTTATGTGACTTACACATTAATAACCCTATATTATCATATCACACACATCTTGCAAGTTTCTTAGCGACACATGGACGCCTGTTTTGTGCTGCTGCCATGTGTCGCTAGCGTGTTGTCATGTAGGGTTGCTACAGTAGCATGCTGTTTTTGTCATGTGTTACTGCCATGCTATGTTGTTGTCTTGAGTCTCTCTTTTTTTGTAGTGTTGTGGTGTCTCTCTTGTCGTGATGTGTGTTTTGTCCAATATTCCTTTATTTTTCATCTCAAACCCCGTCCACGCAGGAGTCCTTTTGCCTTTTGGTAGGCCGTCATTGCAAATAATAATTGGCCTAGTTAAATATACATTTATAATAACAAAAGAACAGGTGCCGACACCGGTATGGTACCAGTTTGAATTTGATGTGTTGACATTCACACTGGCTTTAGTCACAGGAGTACTTTAAAATGGCTAAACCTGAACAATATAACACGATTGCCACCCTTCCAAATCGTTCCTACAGCCACAGCTTGAAATTGGCAATGTGTTCCAAAGCTGGCATTTGCCATGCTGTGCCAATCGGAGTTTGAAATTATATCTCAAATGGGAAATGAAAATGCAGCAGCCATTTCAATCAAGAACCATGAGATTGCTAGTGCCACATAAAGGCATCTTTACAATCTAATTACATTACAATGACTGCATATCACATGTTCCATACAATTTGGATGAGTGCAAATCACACTAACAGGCCTATTGTGTCTGCTGTCATTGACTCAAATTGGTTCCGCAAACACAATGGGATATGTCCCAATTGGCACCGTATTTTCTGTAATGCACATCTTTTGACCAGGGCCCATAGGGATTAGCGTTCCATTTGGAACAGAGCCATTGTAAACTGCACCTTGACTCGATGTGTCAATCATTGACATACACATGGATACACGTTAATATGATCTAGGCTACATTCATCCCCCTTTATATATAATAAAACCCAACCATGCAGTCTTCCATATGTGACTAGTTTCAGGAAACTACTTCACAGCAGAGCACTTTTAAAAAAAAAACTTAACAATTCTTTTTTTGTCTGAAATGCCTTCTGGAATACGTCAACCTTTATGTGTATATTAACAAACTTGTATGCAATCTGTAAATACTAATACAATTGTTAAATTAGGAGCCTAGTTTTTTTATCCACGGAAAAAGAAAGCAACATTCCCGCTAGCCTTGATTGTCTGAGATAATGAGTGGGCTGGACATGCCGAGAGATGAGTTCGGATTGGTCTGTCAGGTAGCACGCTTCTGTCTATTTGAGCTGGTGAGTATGTGTAGGTAATCCTGTCTAATGTGGTAGAACTGCATAAGTGTTGCTCTCCACTTTCTGGAAGACCGAGTTTTGAAATCGGTAAATTAGAGTATGATAGTTAAGGAGATGGAAAAAAACACCTGTCTCCTGATTACATCTTGAAGCTAATTTAGGGCAACCATGACATTCGTGATAGGGAGAAGCGTCCATTCCATAGCCTAGCTACATTTTCAGATATTACACGCTTCTAATTTTGACAGAAATTTGTTTTCATTTTGAGTTCAAGTTCTAATGTTAGCTGGCTGGTTCGCTAATATTACGTCTATGATCTCTGTAGTAATATTATTCGTATTTCAGAGCCATTTCCTTTGCTAGTTATAGCCTAATGTTAACTAGCTAACATTGAACCTGGTTGGTTAGCTACCTGCATATTCCTACAGGGTAATAACATCATGAGTTGGGATTATGGTTCATTGTTTAGCTAGCTAGCTATGTGTCTTAAAAAAAGACTCCACTATGCAAGTAACCATTTCAGTAGGATGTCACTGAGACAAATGTTGATAGACATAGCTGATAAATTCGCTCTGGCTATCTACTACTCTCGTCTGAGCGCAGAATAACTGACGAATTTACGAATTCTCAACACCCATTGAATATGGCCGGTGTCAATAAACGTTGTTAAAAAAAGGACAAATTGTTGCCAGCAGCACAGTTGCAGTTACCAACGCTCTGGATAACATAAAAACAGCTTAACCAGCTCTGCTTGGGCGAGTAAAATGGTCAGTGAGCTGTTCTCTCATTTGTGTCTGGAAGTAGCTTGCAAGCTAGCCAAAATGAGCCAGTTAGCTTGGGTGCTTGAACGATGCTGAATTGGTGTTGACAAGGAATAGCTCTCCAGTTGGGAACAAAAATATTCAAAGGCCATTTTCTCAAAAGTGAGGATACAAGTTTATTAACTTTCAAAGTATAATTACATTCCCATTGTTCTTCAACTGTACTGTAGGATTTACCAGTCTCTACTTTTATCCAATGTAAAATACACAATTTCAAATTTTGCTACATAAGAACGAATTGAGCCGGTCAGTTAGATATATAGCCTACCCTTGAAAAATATATATATATTTTACACGACCCTGCTTAGCTTCAGAGGCAAACCAGCAGTGGGATGAATGGTGCGATGTTGCTGGAATGAATGTGCCAAAACTTGGAAAAACTGGAAAAAGGCAGCATAAGCAAAGGATAACATAACCAAAGACACGGAAAATTGCAGGAAAGAGGGAGAGATTTTTTTAATGTATATTTTTTCTGTATGTTTTTTATGTTAAAACATACAATCTACCTGCAGTGAAGCCGCTCAACATTTCCATTCCATTCAGTCATCTAGCAGACTCCCATCCAGAGCGACCCACAGGAGCAACCAGCATCCAAGTTCACGTTGACAGAGCTCCCAACAAGTCAAATCGGAGACCCGAACCAGTGACCTATTGGACACCGACCCAAGCTCCCAACTGCCAGGCCACCAACCATCCAAGATCCAAGGTTGGATGAGGAGCGTTGCTGCACAGCTACTTTGAGGTCTCTTCAGAGATGTTCGATCGGGTTCAAGCCCGTGCTCTGGCTGGGCCACTCAAGGACATTCAGAGACTTGTCTCGAAGCCACTCCTGCGTTGTCTTAGCTTTTGCTTTGAGTCATTGTCCTGTTGGAAGGGGAACCTTTGCCCCAATCTGAGGTCCAGAACGCTCTGGAGCAGGTTTTCATCAAGGATCTCTCTGTACATTGCTCCGTTCATCTATCCCTTGATCCTGACTAGTCTCCCAGTCCCTGCTGCTGAAGAACTTTCCCACAGAATGATACAGCACCATGCTTCCCCATAGGGATGGTTCTAGTTTTCGTCCAGACGTGCCGCTTGGCATTCAGGCCAAAGAGTTTAAACTTGAGAAATCTTGTTTCTCATGGTCTGAGAGTCTTTAGGTGCCTTTTGGCAAACTCCAAGCAGGCTGTCATGTGCCTTTTACTTAAGAGTGGCTTCTGTCTGGCCACTCTACCATAAAGGTCTGATTGGGGGAGTGCTGCAGAGATGGTTGTCCTTCTGGAAGATTCTCCAATTTCCACAGAGGAACTCTGGAGCTCTGTCAGAGTGACCATCGGGTTCTTGGTCACCTCCCTGATCAAGTCCCTTCTCGACACAATCCTGTCTCGGAGCTCTATGGATAGTTCTTTCGGCCTCATGGCTTGGTTTTTGCTCTGACATGCACTGTCAATGTTGGGACCTTATATAGACAGGTGTGTGCCTTTCCAAATCATGTCCAATCAAATGAATTTACCACAGGTGGACTTCAATCAAGTTTTTGAAAAATCTCAGGGATGATCCATGTAAACAGGATGCACCAAAGCAAAATTTCGAGATTCATAGCAAAGGGTCTGAATACTTAAGGCATTTATGTTTTTTATTTTTAATACATTTGCAAAAATATCTAAAAACCACTTTTTCACTTTGTGATTATGAAGTATTGTTTATAGATTTTATTTAATCAATTTTAGAATAATGCTGTAACGTAACAAAATGTGGAAAAAGTCAAGGGGTCTGAATTCTTTCCAAAGGCACTGTATTTACATGTGTGCCTGTGTGTGTGTATGTCCGTGTCTGTGCACATGTATGGGTTTGAATGCGTGTGAGTGTGTGTTTGTACACGCGTACAAGAAGCTGCGATGCATCATCCTCAGGCATACCGCCATTGGATTTAACAGTGTTGTCCCTCAGTGTCATTCAAACGTACTTTTTTATTTTTATTTTATTTTTTACTTTTATCTTTGACCGGAGGCATTTTACTTAATCAACTTATCATTTTTTTTTAAACTCACCTTTCAAAATTATTTTCTTGTAATATCTGGTTTTGCTATCAGTACTTTTGGGTTTATGTTTGCTTTAAATATCACTATTTTTGTTTGCAAAATTAAGAATTTTGTTCCAGACATAAATTGTGCTTGATATTAATGGCACAAAAGTAACTCACTTACTAGAGGATTGCACCATATAATGTCACTAGCACTCAATTACACTATTACTCCCCACCACAGTTTCAGTAAAAAGCTGAGCGATGGGGCTGGAGAAATGCAACCACTCTCAAAGCCATAGACTGTGCTATGGATTCAAGGACTGACCATCCATGATATAAAAATGATAGTTTTAACCATGTTTTTAGGTAGGGGTTGTTTACATTTATTTTGTTTACAAACATTGGAGTAAAACAAGCCTATATTTTGGGGTATGACAGTTGAACTAAGGTCATGAGGTGTTACGTTCCCCAGTTTCTGTGTTGTGTTGGGTTTGTATGTGTTTGGATGTGTATATGTTTCAGGACGGCTTCCTGGATTCCAAGCAGGCTGATTGGTCGGCCCCATTGCAGATTGGAGCTCTGACCCCGCCCTCTCGTCAGGAGATACAGCTGTCTGCAATTACAGACTCCTTCATAGCTTGAAAAGCCAGTGTTCCTTTGTTAGGAAGAGGGAGCTTCTTTGTATGTGCTGTGGTGGTTGTTGGTCTGGTAAATTTGTTGTATTTTGGTAGCCGGTCCTGCAGAATTATGTGTATGTCAAAAGGACTGTGTTTTTGATTATTGAAATTGTTCACTTTACATTAGTAATTATTCTGTTTTTGTTCCCAGAGGGTGAAGGCACATTGGGAGTGTTTAGGCAAGAGGCCTGCGGGCATACATAACCGGTAGTATTTAATGTCTATGCACACTAGATAACACCTGGCGGACAATCCCCTGTATTTTGGTTAGTGCTCCAGGTGGGGTTAAGAATAGGTAAGTAGTGGGTAGGTAGGAGAGGGGCCTCTTTAACTTGAACTTTCTTTGCTTTGGTTCCGTCCAGACCCTTTTCCCTATATTACAGTATTAAGGAAATACATTCCCTGTAACGGTAACATTCTCTGCCTCTGTCATCCTTACCCGCACCTACAATCACATACCTCTTTCACTCCACGGGGAGTTGAGTGTAAGCAGGGTGTTGCGTTCCCTCCTCCCAAGAGGTGTAAGTAACATGAGGCATTTATATTTTATATTCTTCAAGAGTCAATAGGTTCTCATTATTAATTTATATGGCCAAAAATGTTGGTATCAACTAAGGTTTGCCCCTTTTTAACAGGCAGTTCATACAAGCATTTCCCTTCACCCGCAGCATCTGCTAAATATGTGTATGTAACCAATAAAATGTGATTTGATACAGCAGAACTATGTTGTCATTTGAAATGTTTTCTTCTGTCCAGTGTTCTGGGAATGTCCCACAAGATCATTACCTTGTCCTGCATTTGGGCTTTTTAAAATGGGTTCACCTTAATTCCACTACCACATGTTTTCACAGGAGAGTAACATTATTTCAACCCAACATGTGAAGTTGTTTTACACGTGAAACAGCAAATGTGATTTTTATTTTTTTTACACGTCAACGTTTTTCACATGTGAAAATTCAATTCCACATTGCAACGTGTAAAACTGCATATCCAAATTTCACAGAAGTTTTTAACATGTGAAACTGCAATTCACATGTGAGATGAAAACATGTTTTTCTCCTCACGTGAAAAGGTGGTGTTAACATGTGAACTCTAAATTGAATACACGTGAAAGTATGGATTCACGTGTGAAATTTAAGCTCAATGTGAAAACAGCTGTTTTTTTTTTTTAAATCTCAAAGTGTGAAAAAGTGTTTTTTTTCTCACCTAATGAATTGCCTGTCATACAATAGAAAAAGTGGGTCAGAATCTCCCCTCTGCCGACAACTTTTTGCTGAATCGTCCATTTCCCCTGGTGATCCACCTGGCGATTGGCACTTCCTATAATGAACCTGAGACTCCGGAATCTGTTCTAAATATTAATAAATCAGATGGAGTAGTGTGTGTGTTTTTAACAACATGATTGGTCCACCCTGGGGAACCCACTTTGTTATCGATAATGACAGAGCATTGACATGATCCTATCATACAAGAGCAACTTTAGTCTTACACATCCTTTAAAATCCAAAGCCTGGTGAATCAATAACTATCGGTTTATTATCATAAAAAAAGTATATAAAAAAAGCTCTGTTCGGCTGCTATTTGCAATAATTTGGCACGTCCATGGTCGTCTGAAGTATTTAATGAGGCTTCATTCGCACACTGCTGTAAGAGATTTGGTCACAATTGTTCTCTCTCTCTCTCTCAGAATCTTTGTTTATCACACGTGTCAGCTCCTAGCTGTGCTCGGGTGGAAAAGCGGCAAGTTATATTCAAGTGCAGACGGTTGAATTTGAAGACAGTTACAGGGCCCTGGAATAAGCAGATAGTTACAAAAAAAGCCTTGCACAGAAACGAAGATATGCCTCGCACAGAAATGTGATTACGCTGCGAGTTCAAGCCAACATATTAGGTCAGTCATTGGTGAATTAGTAAATGGGATATCGGGCCAAGAGACAGTGAAGTAGCAGAGACAAACGGTTAAACTTCCACAACCTTAGGAGGCAAGGAAAACAATGGAGACAAAGGTTTATTTTGGTTTATTATTTTCTCTCTCAAAATTATACATTTCAAATTAACCATCCGACTGTGCTTAATTTTAGTAGATACAGTGGGGAGAACAAGTATTTGATACACTGCTGATTTTGCAGGTTTTCCTACTTACAAAGCATGTAGAGGTCTGTAATTTTTATCATAGGTACACTTCAACTGTGAGAGACAGAATCTAAGACAAAAATACAGAAAATCACATTGTATGATTTTTAAGTAATTAATTTGCATTTTATTGCATGGCATAAGTATTTGGTCACCTACCAACCAGTAAGAATTCCAGCTCTCACAGACCTGTTCGTTTTTCTTTAAGAAGCCCTCCTGTTCTCCACTCATTACCTGTATTAACTGCACCTGTTTGAACTTGTTACCTGTATAAAAGACACTGTCCACACACTCAATCAAACAGACTCTAACCTCTCCACAATGGCCAATACCAGAGAGCTATGTAAGGATATCAGGGATAAAATTGTAGACCTGCACAGGCTGGGATGGGCTACAGGACAATAGGCAAGCCGCTTGGTGAGAAGGCAACAACTGTTGGCGCAATTATTCGAAAATGGAAGAAGTTCAAGATGACGGTCAATCACCCTCGGTCTGGGGCTCCATGCAAGATCTCACCTCGTGGGGCATCAATGATCATGAGGAAGGTGAAGGATCAGCCCAGAACTACACGGCAGGACCTGGTCAATGACCTGAAGAGAGCTGGGACCACAGTCTCAAAGAAAACCATTAGTAACACACTACGCCATCATGGATTAAACTCCTGCAGCGCAGGCAAGGTCCCCCTGCTCAAGCCAGCGCATGTCCAGGCCCGTCTGAAGTTTGCCAATGACCATCTGGATGATCCAGAGGAAGAATGGGAGAAGGTCATGTGGTCTGATGAGACAAAAATAGAGCTTTTTGGTCTAAACTCCACTTGCCGTGTTTGGAGGAAGAAGAAGGATGAGTACAACCCCAAGAACACCATCCCAACCGTGAAGCATGGAGGTGGAAACATCATTCTTTGGGGATGCTTTTCTGCAAAGGGGACAGGATGACTGCACCGTATTGAGGGGAGGATGGATCGGGCAATGTATCGTGAGATCTTGGCCAACAACCTCCTTCCCTCGGTAAGAGCATTGAAGATGGGTCGTGGCTGGGTCTTCCAGCATGACAACGGCCCGAAACACACAGCCAGGGCAACTAAGGAGTGGCTCCGTAAGAAGCATCTCAAGGTCCTGGAGTGGCCTAGCCAGTCTCCAGACCTGAACCCAATAGAAAATCTTTGGAGGGAGGTGAAAGTCCGTATTGCCCAGCGATAGCCCCGAAACCTGTATGGAGGAGTGGGCCAAAATCCCTGCTGCAGTGTGTGCAAACCTGGTCAAGAACTACAGGAAACGTATGATCTCTGTACCAAATATTAAGTTCTGCTTTTCTGATGTATTAAATACTTATGTCATGCAATAAAATGCTAATGAATTACTTAAAAATCATACAATGTGATTTTCTGGATTTTTGTTTTAGATTCCGTCTCTCACAGTTGAAGTATATCTACATGCTTTGTAAGTAGGAAAACCTACAAAATCGGCAGTGTATCAAATACTTGTTCTCCCCACTGTAGTTGCTAAGGTAACACTTTTGTCTCCGTGAGAATGGAATTCAAGATAATTGGGTTTGGTCATTAATGTTGTCATGCTCTAGTCTAGTTTATAGGCAACTGTCCTGTGAAAGGACTAGCATGACCTATTACCTCGTTCAGATTTTCAGATGGGAAATGTACAGTCTTCACTGTACCCATCCCTCTCTGTGTGTCGTATTCTCCGCCTCTCCATCCCTCTCTGTGTGTCGTATTCCCCGCCTCTCCATCCCTCTCTGTGTGTCGTATTCCCCGCCTCTCCATCCCTCTCTGTGTGTCGTATTCCCCGCCTCTCCATCCCTCTCTGTGTGTCGTATTCCCCGCCTCTCCATCCCTCTCTGTGTGTCGTATTCCCCGCCTCTCCATCCCTCTCTGTGTGTCGTATTCCCCGCCTCTCCATCCCTCTCTGTGTGTCGTATTCCCCGCCTCTCCATCCCTCTCTGTGTGTCGTATTCCCCGCCTCTCCATCCTTCTCTGTGTGTCGTATTCCCCGCCTCTCCATCCCTCTGTGTGTCGTATTCCCCGCCTCTCCATCCCTCTCTGTGTGTCGTATTCCCGGCCTCTCCATCCCTCTCTTTAGAAATCAGGAGGCGAGAGAGAGAGGAGAAGCAGTTAATGGCAACTCATTGTCTCCCAGCTCAGCATGATGGCTCTTGGTGAATGGCAGGCAGTGGCCGGGGCTGGGACAAGCTGTTGGTGGTGGGGGCCATTTCTTATTTGTCAGGGGGGAGAAGCCAGGGCTTTGTGGGATTATGAGGCACCTAGAGTGGAGTAACTGGGGCTCCAGTCTCCACCGAGCTCCTCTGTCCCCACCCAGTCCCAGAGCCCCTCTCCCAGCCGTAGCCATCTGCTGCCCCTGCTTCATCTGGAGCAATGCTGATCTGCACTGGGAATAGAGTTTCCATCTGTGGATAGATATAACTATATGCTGTATTCGTGCATCATTTTTAGCTACACACAGATCCAAGCAAGAGGCGGTACTTGATGATGAGCTACTAACATATTTATTTTGTATACAACGTTTAAAATAAAGAATTTGTCAAATAGTGCTAAGACAAACAAGACCACATTTAAATCCACCAAAGTCTTGTAGCTCTACCACCATCCTTATTAGAGAAGAATGTCTCACGGGTCCCCAAAAAAGAAAAAGGCTATTTTAGATTTAGGGGTTAGGTTTAGGGTTAGGGTTAGAATTAGGTTTATGGTTAGAATTGGGGTTAAGGATTAGGAGTTAGGGTTAGGTTTAGTTTTAGGGATAGGGGTTTGGTTAGGGTTGGGAATACATAGGGTTAGGGTCATTTTGAATGGGAATACATTTTTCGTCCCCACTTGGATAGTAAAACCAATGTGTGTGTGTGATATGGCTTGTCCACAGCAGGCGAGACTCTCATAAAACTCCCATCTGCTGGGGCCACATGTTCCAACGCCCACCCCAGTGTCTGGCTGGAGCCCTGATCCCCCACCCTGAGACTTAGGCAGACACTGTCATCATCACTGGAGAGGGTGTATTGCACACTACCTTTTATAGCACACTACTTTTGACCAGTGCCCATAGGTCCATGGTCAAAAGTAGTTCACTAAATAGGGAATAGGGTTCCATTTGGAATGCACCCCTGGACTCATTTCTGGACTCATTCTTAATTTAGGTGTAATGAGGTCATCCCTTTCACCTAACACCAGTTTTACGAGTGAAGCAGGGGAAATAACAGTGTCACATCATCTTGACTCGCACATCTAGGCCGCTCAGAAAAAATAACAGTAAACACCGGCAGCAGATTAGCAGTAAACAACAAAACTGAAGTGGAGGAGCAGCTGACCCTTGGCTTGAACCTTGAACCCAAGAAGCCAATTTCTCCTCCAGGTTGACAATTCCTCTAGGTACAGATCTAGGATCAGCTTCCCCTCCCCCAATTATTTTCCTTTGTGGGGTGAAAATGCTAAACGGACCCTGGATCAGCATCTAGGGTCAACTACTTCCAGCTCCCCAATCTCCCTTGAAGAGGAAATGTCCCTGTTTGGAGACATTTCTGTCGATCTCACTTCGGTTCTGAGAAGCAGCATTACATCACTGTAGGGCTGTTGAACTGTTAATGTACTCCTTTATGTTACATAAGCACCCAGTCACATCTGCTGATGTATCCAGCCATGTTAAAAAAAAGGATGGGAGGACTCAGGACTCTGTTACAAAACAAATTAAATAGCTCCTATTCATTAGAGCAGAACATAGCAGAAACATTTAGGTAACAGACAACTAATATGAACGTTTCTTATTGCAGAACTGCTTATACTGTAGTACCTCCCAGTTTCGGTTGCCTGGCTACCCAGCCACATCGCTTCTGCCTAAAGCCACGCCCACTAATGAGTCTGGATTTGATCTCCTCCACGACAACATTTCAAATGTGAACACATTCAAACTGTTTTGATTGGTCCCAGAAACCGATGGGTTGGGCCAGAGCCTGAACACATGTGGGTAAAAGCAACGTTTCGGAAACAGTCATTGGGTTTGATACTCTGATTGGTTAGAGACAATCCAAACGCTGCTGATGACTTGTTTTGTACAACGCTCTGCATTTTAATGTCAGCGTAAAGGATATCTATGATGGCAGTGTCAGACTGAATGTATGTAGCGATAGATAGAGCAGCGGAATTCAATTCAGTATGAGTCGTCAGGCAACCGCTTCGGCCCGATTCCATTTCTCGTGAACACAACACTAGTCTCCTCTCTCCATTCAATAGCCTCCTTTCGATTGTAGAGGTAAGCCCGCTGGATGGGTGATTGGATTTGAAGCAATGGGTTTGGACACTAACGTATAGGCATATGGGAACTGAGCTAATGCTAGGGGAAGATTCAAGTTTCTCATTCGCTCTGGTCTATTTCATCCAGTGAAAAGGCGGAGCGAAGCAGGGTTGGAATTAGCAGGGCTAATTCCATTCTGGCTCCTCTTGCTGTGGTGTACGCGGCTCCGCGGAGGAACAATATCCAGCTGTGAAATGCTTCGCTGGAGGATAAACAAAGTTAATGGAGGAGGAAGAGGAGAGAGGGAAGCACAATCAACCGTTCCGGATAAGATGGATGTTGGTGTTAGAAAGAAATGCTAACAGAATTAAGTCAGCCCAAACGTTTGTTGTTTATTTGATTGATTTCAAACAGAAAAGTGTGTCGGTATCAACTGGTCTATTATAGTCCAATCAGGAGAATGATTTCATTTCTTTTCCTAAAAAAAACATTTAATTTGTGTCTGTAGAGAAACCAAACAAGAATAAGTATTGATGTCTTTTTTTCGCCACTGCTTGTGTAGGGTACACGTTACGTTTTTTTCATTGCTTCTACACCTTCCACCTTAGTTTCTGTTTACAGACGGATAGATTGCTTTGTCCGATGCTTCAGCTCGGATTCCAGACTTTCCCAATCAACGCCACCTTCACTTACAGCCGCGTGGTGTGAAAGAGGGAAGGCCTCTCTCTCTGCCATTCTTTTGTCACTCATAGTTCTCTCCTTCAGACAGAGCAAGGTGCAATGTGAAGAACTGTAAAAGAAGCCATTAACAGTGTCAGAGCAGCAAAGCGTCAGTCACCACTCACCGATAACAGGAGGCGACATCCATCTCAGATCCCAAAATAAACGGAGGAGAGTCAATGACACTTACGTGAGACAGCATTCAAAAACATTCCTCTCTGTACAGTACACACGTCCACTATCGATCACAACATTTTCAGACACTGTTTTAATCCATTGCGCTGATCATGAAATAGCAGAGATGGCCGTCAACCCAAGACACCAAAGTCATCAAGCTGTTCTTACTGCCTTTAACGAGTCACCGACTAACCCTAAACATCACAAGAGTAGCCAGTCTCCTGACCCACGTGGCGGCAAATTCACCAAGGCAGTAGGAGGTCGCCTATCCCAGACGACTGCATGCTACTAATGATTTTAAGTTTAATCACCTCAGTCACAAAGCTTAATCAGACAATTGGTAATTTAAGCAAAACACTTAAACAAGGGGCTAAATACTTAAACTATAAACGGCATATATATGATATATATTATTATATATACATACAGTATATATCATTATTTATAAACTGTCTGGTTCGAGCCCTGATTGCTGATTGGCTGGATATCAGACCTTATACCACAGGATATGACAAAACTTTTATTTAAATTTGTATAATTACGTTGTTAACCAGTTTATCCTCAGGAGTTGGTGGTATATGGCCAATATACCACGTCTAAGGGCTGTATCCAGGCACTCATGCATAAGAACAGCCCTCAACAGTGGTATATTGGCCATATACCACTCCCCCTCTGGCCCCTATTGCTTAAATAATCACCACCATGTTTTTAACTGACGTGCCTATATCAAGCACCACATTGCAGTCAGTAGGAGCGAACATCTCTAAGTTGTGCTCTTTCCCTGAAACAGACTCGATGAATAGAAGGACAGATTGACATCAGAGCTACTAAGAGAGTTTAGACCATGTGTTGCAGGCTGGGACTTCACAGGTTGAGACTCTGGGGAGACGGTGAATAAAATCTACTTTATCTGTTTATTTGCTACCTTTTTTGGACTGGATGTATCTACTATACATGGAATATATTGTATGTCTCTAGACGGACGGCTGTGATAAGACGCTGGTTTTAACACGCCTAGTTACGCTGTAACACTCCAATGTAATTCCTGTCATGCCTAGAGGTTATGGGAATCTCAGTAAACCCATCTATGTGGGTGACCTACTGTAGGTCAATGACAAGCAACGTCAATAGCTCTGGCCTGCATTAGGCTTGGCAAGTGTTCCTCTAAATTCTCAAAATGAACACTTTCCCTTACAGTGTGACTATGTTTTGAAGTATTGTGTATACTGGAATTACACATTGCAGCAGTGCACTTTGGGGTCAGGTTAAAGGTTTGAGTTTTTTGCTGTATATAGTAACAAGAAAAAGTGCACAGCTGCAATGTTACCCAACAAACACTGGTTAAATTATATTCTAAGTCAAACATGACCTAACGCATCCACTACAATTGTGGTATGGATTTATCCCTAGCCACCAGCTGCACGTATGGATTTAATTTGTTAATCCACAAACAAATTGAGAAGAACAGATAGCATGTCCGGCTGCGTCGGATATGACCATAGAACATAGGCAATGGAAAGTACAGAACGCTATTTGCTCTGGGTTCAAACTGTGTCCATTTACAACATATTAATCCGTCAACCTGAATGCTTTGTTATTTTCGTAATTGATTTGCCCCTAGGAATCCTGCATCCATTGCCCTTGCCTTGCCTTGCCAGTCTGTGGAACACACATACTGTATTAACCCCTGCTGTTATCATCACATCAACACTTTACCATGACCTCATGATTGCAGACTTCTCCTAGCCTATCAGCTCATCCAATGGAGCTGTAGTAATGGTGCTATTCATGTAGTAATCACCGTCTCATCTCATTCACGACCCCGAACACCCGTATTGTTCCTCCCCCTACCCGTTGGTGCTCAGACAGTCTGGGATATGATTGGAAACGGTTCGCCCTGTAAATGAGGTTTCTGTAGGACGACTCTTTCTTTCTTCTGTGTGATGCAGTAAGACATGCCACATAAAGGCCTGCGGTGCCGCACTAGAGAGGTGTCAGGTGATACAAGAGAAAAGAGTGATATTTCTGTTGGAAATCAACTCCTGATGTGATAACCTGCTGAGCTAAGGCTAACACGCGTGTCGGGCAAGTCAACTCATCACGTGTGCATGGCTCTCCAAACCACGTCTGTTACATGAGCAGGCTGAGGCTGCATCCAAAATGGCACCCTTATTTACTATATAGGGAACAGGGTGCCATTTGGGACGTTTACGTCGTTGGTCCGTCCATCATCCGTCCTGGTAATAGAAGGGATCCCTGGTGTTAGGTATAACCCCGTCCCACTCCCTCGAAATTCTAACTCGGGGTCTCGCTATGCACAGTGCAGTACCCGAATCATGAATTAAAGATAGTTCATTATTTAATACATGAAGCAGGAAATGAATCATTTAGATCAGCGTCAGTTTGAAATATGGCCGTGTGGCATGCAGTGTGGCCCATGAACTGTGAAGTCCCAGTCCGCCTCCCAAATGGCACCCTTTCCCCTACATAGTGATACCTTTGGTCAAAAGTAGTGCACTCTACAGGGAATAGAGTGCCATTTTGGATGCATCCACATACAGTGGTGCAGTCTGCCAAGACCACACATTAGAAAGCTTGTACAGCATGCCCCCGCTCATGATAAAATAGCCATGGCAAATGGATTCCCTAATAAGGCCAAGCATATAAGAAAAGAGGACTAATCTGTGGTAAATGTGTTACTTCTGGAAAATGTCCATCGACTTGGCTTGGTTGCTTTTGTTCTCAGAAAAATGCTCCGAGGTGCATTTCCAAATGCATTGTTCATCATCGCTCGCTCTGGGAGGCCACTACATATTTCCCAATCATGTCTTTCCCTCTCTGGAAGTTTGTTTGTTTGCCTCGCAAGATGTCAGGACCGCGTGTGTTCCCGTAGATAAGCTTGGCTAGCAGGCGGCGTACATCACCCAGGGACGGGAGAGGAATACAATGGGATCAGCTCAGTGTACGCCTGTGTCCCAAATGGCACCCTATTCCCTATATAGTGCACTATGGCACTGGTCAAAAGTAGTGCACTTTATAGGGAATAGGGTGCCATTTGAGACGCAACCTGTGAATGGGAAACAGTGTTGTCTGTCTGTCTTTAGCCCTCCCCCTCTCCGCTGCTCCGTCAAACCCCCGGCTCCAAAGAGAAATGAGTTATGTCGTCTGTCAGTTTATTGAAGCAGATTGTCTGCTGCGTCTGACGATTGAGTGTTCAGATGACTTCTGGTGAAATGATAGAGAGAGGGGAAAAAAGGGAACACAGAAGGAGGGAAAGAGCTGAGCTCCAAGGCACACGAGGTAGGGAGCATTTCCCTCATAAGATAAGAGATGAGAGCAAGGCTTTGTCAAGATATCCACACCGGCATACTGCGTATTGAAAGGTTCAAATTTGACATGTTTTTTTTTTACCCCCTAACCCTTCCAAATAGACTATAAAGAAGGTAAAACGAAGTGATAAGCTGGTGTGAACAGTGGAACATATCCTAGATACTGCATGTATCCATCCAGAAGTAAAGCAACCACTCTGCATCTCCAGAGTGTCCTGTCTCCAGAGGCTAGGGGAGTCTAGTTGTGGCATTGTCCTGCCCTACACTTGGAACACTTGGGACTTGGAAATGGGTGGATGGCACACCACTGACCACAGAGAAAGGAAGGATAACTACTTACTTTGACTACTTATCTATACAGGTTATTCTCATTGATGGCAGAAGTCAACAAAGTTGAATTTTGTTTGGTTATTATCGAGGATATTGATGTTTTAACCATAATGTCTGACTATTTTTAACCCCTGGTAATGCAGAATGACTTGTAATGTGAGGATATTCATCACTGGATTTGTGAGAAAATGGTTTACCAACATGGTAAAATAGTTTACCATGATTATCAAGCTTTAAGGAAGATGCAGATGCATACAGTGTCAAAGTAAGAAAAGTGTATTAGTAGAACAGGGCAAGGCTATTACTAATATACTAATACTCTTGGTAAAAGTATGTATCTTCAACTCGCAATCTGTGGATTATATTCAATTAGATAGATTGAAATTGTGTGTTAAACGTCACAGCACAGTTGAAAGTTATTTGGCGCGTAGAAATATTAAGAGGGTGGCCAGCAGCGATAGGTGGGATGGGCAGAGGGAAGCTGAGGGTTGGGATGTGGAATTGGAGACAAGTGGGAGGGGAGTTGCTGGGCGGAGGATAGAATGACGGTCGAAGTTTTAAAAAATATATATAAAAAATAAATGTAAAAATAGCGCGTTGACCCTGGTTTCTTCTGTGTGTCTCTGGTTGGGAGTCTGTTAGATGACTAATGTGATGTAGTTGTTGAGCGGCTTCACTGCAAGTATATTGTATGTTCTAAACATTCAATAATAAAAATAATATCAAATTAAATAGAACATGAGGCAGGCAAAACGACAGGTCAAGAGCAGGCAGGCAGTAGGCACTATGGGTCAGGCCAGGCACTATGGTCAACATCTGGAAAACTGGAAAACAGGTCACATGAGCAAGGCAAAAATGCTGCTAGGCTTGACAAGACAAGACGATCTGGCAACAGACAAACAGAGAACACAGGTATAAATACACTGGGGATAATGGGGTAGATGGGCAAGACCTGGAAGAGGGTGGAGACAAGTACAAAGACAGGTGAAACAGATCAGGGTGTGACAATGATAACATACTGTAACACAAACAGCAGACCCCAGTGCACACAACTTCCTCCTTCAACACACATACACACTGTCTCTCTCACACATTCACACACACACATGCACGCACACACACGCATACAAGTATGCAAATGTATTAGATTTTTTTGTATTTGTATATTAAATCCTCTTAAGCTGACAGTCCCCAAAATTGGGCACTGGAATTACTTTAAAATATATGTAAAGGTTTACATGGCTTATTTTATTGATTTCCCACCATTTTATAATTCAGAAGACAGCAATCCTGACCTTCCTAAGACCATGTAAAGGTCCTCTGTGGAATAAGCTGGTATTTGCATCCCTCTGGTGGTCGGCTGCATCATTACATCAATTTATATCACTTCACTGCAACATTACGTCAAAGGGGTGGTCCTTAGAAAAACATTTATTCAACTGATTCAGGGCACAGATATGACAAGGAAATCACTGAATCGAGACACGAGCAGGCGGATCTAAATACATTACTTAATTAGCTCAACGATAAAGAATGTGAACTACCCACTTCCTTAAACCTAAAATAAGTAGTCATTTTGTGTGTCAGAAGCAGACACATTTCTCCATTTACCTATCCCTTCTCCCCTTGTCTATAGGACAGAAGTACGTTGTTTAAAAGGTCCCAAATGTTGATTTAGACGTTCACAATTTTAACAGATTTTGACTATCACTAATGTCATGATATGTTTGGTAAAGTAATGAAGGTGAAATATGACATATTACAAAATATGAAAAGGCTTATTATATAACATTTGTATATGTTTTAGTATACTTTTATTGTGTATTAGATCATATGGGTTGAATTTTGTGTTTGTTTTTATCAGACATAAATAATTCCAGGTGAGCGCCAAAGGTCATAGCTTTATGGGGGGGGATGGGCTAAATGTCTGTCAGCTCAACTACATTCCTGCTTATTTCCTGATAGTGTAGCTTCCTGTTGACCAGTAGTTATGTTTCACACATCATCAGACACAACATGAAGTCAGCACAATAGACTCAACAGAACAGATTTTTTCAACAGAAATAGCCCATATTGTTTTTTGTATTAGCATATGAATAAAATCCTTACTTATTAGCTTCCTGTGTATTAGCAGTTGTTTCCCCACTTCAACAGATACAATATGAAGCCATTACAGCAGACTCTTGATAAGTTCACACTCTTCACTACTCAGGAACCAAATGAAAATATGAAAAGGTGAAGAAAATGCCATAGCACACAACTACCCATGTCATTTTTTTTGTCATCATTTTTGTCATTTTTATTGACACTTCCCTGGGAGTGTCTACAGCAGATAGTCACAGAGACAAACACACACAGAGACAGACACACAAAGAGACAGACACAAGGCAGAGGCAATTAGAACACAACAAATCCACAAAGAAATGCTTTGTTGATAACAAAATCAACATGTTGCAATGGCCATCTCAGTCTCCGGACTTGAACCCCATTGAAAACCTGTGGTTTGTATTGAAGAGGGCAGACCATACGTGCAGATGAAGGATATCAAGCATCTGTAAAGATTCTGTATGGAGGAATGGTCTAATATCCCTCCCAATCTCATAAAACATTTTAGGAAAAGGCTCAGTGCCGCTATCCTCGCAAGGGGAGTTTTGCAGTGTTAAAAACAGGGGTGCCAATCATTTTGACCCCTATCTTTATTAGATTTTTTCATTACATGTTAAACAAAATATCTTTCTATGAGCAATTGTATTAGTACAAAATATCATCATAAAAAAAAAATTGTGGAGCTCAGTATTTTTATTATTTTATACAGTCTTTTTTGCTCATCTTTATCAAGGATGCTAATAATTTTGGACCTGGCTGTATATATTTATCTTTTTCAACAATATGACTTTCTCTACAAATCAAATTACATCTAAATGTATTTGTTACATGCACCAAATACAACAGGTGTAGATCTTACTGTGAAATGCGTACTTACAAGCCCTTAACCAACAACGCAGTTCAAGAAATAGGCCTAAGAAAATATTTACAGGTTAGTCGAGGTAATTTGTACATGTAGGTAGGGGTTAAGTGACTATGCATAGATAATAAACAGCGAGTAACAGCAGTGTAAAAACAAGGGGGGGGGGGGGGGGGGGGTCAATGTAGATAGTCTGGGTGGTCATTTGATGAATTGTTCAGCAGTCTTATGGCTTGGGGGTAGAAGCTGTTAAGGAGCCTTTTGGACCTAGACTTGGCACTCCGTTACCCCTTGCCATGCAGTAGCAGAGAGAATAGTCTATGACTAGAGTGGCTGGAGTCTTTGACAATGTTTTGGGCCTTCCTCTGACACCGCCTTGTATATAGGTCCTTGATGGCAGGAAGCTTGGCTTGAGGAAGGACGCTTGGCCCTTGTAGACATTGTTGAGGATCTGGGGACCCATGCCAAATCTTTTCAGTCTCCTGAGGGGGAAAAGGTGTTGTCGTGCCCTCTTCACGACTGTCTTGGTGTGTTTGGACCATGATAGTTTGTTGGTGATGTGGGCACCAAGGAACTTGAAACTCTCTACCCGGCCTCATCACAATAGTCTAGATTGGTCTGACTGAATCTGTTACCGAGGGGACTTGCAAATGTGTGGATGGCACACTGCTGACCACAGAGAAAGAGAGAGTAACTACTTCAACAATAAGGCTAACCCAACGTGCCATTGGAACACAGGAGTGCTGGTTGCTGATTTGGAGTGCTGGTTATTTTATTAAACTTTTATCTATACAGGTTCTTCTCATTTATGTTTTTAAGATGAAAAATGTCTGGATATGATTGAGGATTATAAACTGGGTGGTTCGAGCCTTGAATGCTGATTGGCTGACAGCCGTGGTACATCAGACCACGGGTATGACAAAACACGTATTTTTACTGCTCTAATTACATTGGTAACCAGTTTATAATAGCAATAAGGCACCTTGGGGGTTTGTAATATATAGCCAATATACCACTGCTAAGGGCTGTGTCCAGGCAATCTGCATTGCATCGTGCGAAAATAACAGCCCCTTAGCCATGGTATATTGGCCATATACCACACCACCTTGGGCCTTATTGCTTAATTATGACATATTAACCATGATGTCTTACTGTTTTTAAAGCTCTAAGTATGGGTGTTGGCATAACCCTGTACATGCTGACCCTTGGCCCTGTGACGACTTCTTCCATTACAGCAGACTCTTGATAAGTTCACACTCTAATCAAGAACCAAATGAAAATATGTGATGGTGAAGAAATTGCCATAGCCACAACTACCCATGTCAATATTTTTGTCATCTTCCTCTGTTGACACTTCCCTAGAAGTGCCATTTACAACAGATAGTCACACAGACAGAGACAAACTCAGAGGCAAACACAAATACATAGACAGACACAAGGCAGAGGCAATTTGGCACACATCAAATCCACAAAGAAATGCTTAATTGACAACAAAATCAACATTTTGCAAGGGCCATTTTAGTCTCTGGACTTGAACCCCATTGAAAACCTGTGGTTTGAATTGAAGAGGGCAGACCATATGTGCAGATGAAGGACATCAAGCATCTGTAAAGATTCTATATGGAGGAATGATCTAATATCTCTCCCAATCTATTAAAACATTTTAGAAAAAGGCTCAGTGCCATTTTCCTCGCAAGGGGAGTTTTGCAGTATTAAAAACAGGTGTGCCAATCATTTTGACACATATTTTCTTTAGATTTCTTACAATATTTGTTCAACAAAATCTCTTTCTCAGAGCAATTGTATTAGTGTAAAATATCATAATAAAAATGTGGAGCTCAGTATAGTAAGTCTTTTTTGCTCATCTTTATCAAGGGAGAATTTTTTTGGGACCTGACTGTATATATTTATATTTTTCAACAACGTGAGTTTCTCTTCGGCCTCAACACAGGGCCAAGATCGGTCTGACTGTATCCGTTACCAAGGGGACTTGCGAATGGCACACCACTGACCACAGAGAAAGAAACAGTAATTACTTCCACAATAAGTTTTCACATTTATTTTCATTCAACTTTTATCTCTACAAGGTTATGCTCATTGATGGGTTTTAAGAAGAGAAATGTCTGGATATTATTGGGGAGTATGATGTTTTAACCACAACATCTGACTGTTTTAAACCTCTAGGTATGGTATTGGCCTAACCCTGATAAATGTTGGCCCTTCTGAGAATGAAGACAGTGCTGAGATGAACACAGAAACATTGTATCCTCTGAGGCTGGGAATGACCTGTCATGTGAGGACAATAGTCCCTCAATTTGTGAGAAAATGGTTTACACAGTTTTCAAAGGGCCAGATGTATACAGAATGGTGTCGTCTGTGGAGAGGCAGATCAGAGTATCACCAACAGCAAGAGCGACATCATTGATATAAACAGAGAAAAGTGTCGGCCTGAGAATTTAACCCTGTAACACCCCCATAGAGACTGCCAGAGGTACGGACAACAGGCCCTCCGATTTGACACACTGAACTCTATCAGAGAAGTAGTTGGTGAACCAGGTGAGGCAATCATTTGAGAAGCCAAGGCTGTTGAGTCTGCTGATAAGAATCCTGGTGATTGACATAGTCGAAAGCCTTGGCCAGGTCGATGAAGACAGCTGCACAGTACTGTCTTTTGAGCGTGGCTGTGGTGCACCCATGAGCAGCTCAGAAACCAGCCTGCATAGTGGAGAAGGTATGGTGGGATTCGCAATTGTCTGTGATCTGTTTATTAACTTGGCTTTTGATTTTTGTTTTGAAAGACAGGGCAGGATGGATATAAGTCTAACAGTTTGGGTCTAGAGTGTCTCCCCCTTTGAAGAGTGGGATGATCGCGACAGGAAGCAAATCTCTGTATGAAAAAGCTAGCCTTAGCTTCCCTAACTGACTGACTATGTATATTTGTTCCTGACTTCCCAGAAATGCTGCATTTCACAGGGGCTATTCGATGCTAATGCAGAATGCCACAGGATGTTTGTGCTGGTCAAGGGCAGTCAAGTCTGGGATGAACCAAGGGCTATGTCTGTTCTTTGTTCTACATTTTTTGAATGGGGCATGCTTATTTAAGATGGAGAGGAAAGCATTTTTGAAGAGCAACCAGGCATCATCTACTGACAGGATGAGGTCAGTATCTTTCCAGGATACGCAGGCCAGGTTAATTAGAAAGGCCTGCTCGCTGAAGTGTTTTAGGGAGCGCTTGACAGTAATGAGGGGTGGTCATTTGACCGCAGACACATTACACACAGGCAATGAGGCAGTGATCGCTGAGATCCTGGTTGAAGACAGCAGAGGTTGAGGTAGAGGGCAAGTTGGTCAGGATGATATCTAAGAGGGTGCCCATGGTTGCGAATTGGGTTGTACCTGGTAGCTTCCTTGATAATTTGTGTGAGATTGAGGGCATCTAGCTTAAATTGTAGGATGGCTGGGTGTTTAGCATGTCCCAGTTTAGGTCACCTAACAGTATGAACTCTGAAGATAGATGAGGGGGGCGATCAATTCACATATGGTGTCCAGGGCACAGCTGGGGGCTGCGGGGGTCTATAAGAAGTGGTCACGGTGAGAGACTTGTTTCTGGAATGGTGGATTTTTTTAAATAGAAATTGTTAGGGCACAGACCTGGATAGTATGACAGAACTCTGCAGGCTAACTCTGCCCCCTTTGCCAGTTCTGTCTTATCGGAAAATGTTATAGTTAGGGATGTATAAGAACGGTGGCTAGGAAAAAAAACTCCCTAGAAAGGCAGGAACCTAGGAAGAAACCTAGAGAGGAACCAGGCTCTGAGGGGTGGCCAGTCCTCTTCTGGCTGTGCCGGGTGGAGATTATACATGGACACTAAGACCAGATCGTTCTTCAAGACGGTCATAGATGACCAGCAGGGTCAAATAATAATCACAATGCAACAAGTCAGCACCTCAGGAGTAAATGTCGGTTGGCTTTTCATAGTCAGGCATTCAGAGTACGAGACAGCAGGTGCGGTAGAGAGGGAGAGGGATAGAGAAAGTTGAAAACAGCAAGTCTGGGACAAGGTAGCATGTCTGGTGAACAGGTCAGGGTTCCATCACCACAGGCAAAACAGCAGAAATTGGATCAGCAGCATGACCAGGTGGACTGGGGACAGCCAGGAGTCATCAGGCCAGGTAGTCCTGAGGCATGGTCTTAGGGCTCAGGTCCTCTGGGAGGGGAGAGAGCGAGAGAGATGGGAGAATTAGAGGGGGCATACTTTAGATCACACAGGACACCAGAGAAGACAGGAGAATTACACGAGATAAGACAGGAGAATTACACGAGAGACTGACCCTAGCCCCCTGGCACATTGACCATTGCAGCGTAGGTACTGGAGGATGAGACAGGGGGAGGTCGTGGGAGACTTAGGCCCCGTCCAACAATATCCCCAACCAGGCAGAATATAACCCCACCCACTTTGCCAATGCACAGCCCCCACACCACTAGAGGGGTATCAACAGACCACCAACTTACTACCCTGAGACCAGGCTGAGTATAGCCCATGAAGATCTCCTCCACCGCACGAGTCCGAGGGGGTGCAAAATTGGCTGACTCAACCCACTCAAGTCAAGTATAACAAAAAAGGAGACGTGATGCTACCCCTCCTAGGGACGGCATGGAAAAGCACTAGTAAGCCAGTGACTCAGCCCACGTAATAGGGTCAGAGGCAGTGAATCTCAGTGGAGAGAGGGGAGCCAACCAGGCAGAGACAGCAAGGGCGGTTCGTCACCCCAATGTCTTGCTGTTCACCTTCCCACCCCAGGGCCAGACTACATTCAATCTTAGGACCTACTGAAGAGATGAGTCTTCTGTAACGACTTAGATGTCGAGACAGAGTCTGCGTCTCTCGCATGGATAGGCAGACCATTCCATAAAAATTGAGCTCTTTAGGAGAAAGCCCTGCCTCCAGCTGTTTGCTTAGAAATTCCAGGTAAAATAAGGAGGCCTGCGTCTTGTGAATGTAGCGTACGTGTAGGTATTTACGGCAGGACCAAATCAGAGGGATATATAGGAGCAAGTCCATGTAATGCTTTGTAGGTTAACAGTAAACCCTTGAAATCAGCCCTAACCTTAACAGGAAGCCAGAGGGTCTGGGTGTAATAGAAAAAAAGGCAAATTAAGTCATACAATCAAATTCATGTTAAATACTGACATAACTTCTCTCTCACAGACACACATACAGGCACTCACACACACACTCTCACACGCACGCCAGTGTGCAAACTTGTATTACCGTTTCTTGGTTGCTTGAGCACATTTGTCCAAACAAAATGACACATTTCATTTGCAGAATGCATTAAGACTCTCAAGACATGAAATTACATGACACACAATCAACGACCTCCATCAAAACATACTGTGCAACTTGTTATGTAATTACCCTTTTTGATTCCGCATCTATCAATATGTCTCTGCCATCTGTTGATACTATAAATCAAATCAAATAATCATAGTTTGCACCATAAAGACAAGTAAACATTATCACAACATGGGCTGTATTCTTTTCTAAAATAATTTGACCAAAGATGATCCACACCGAAAGAATGTCACTGAAGAGCATGAATATCCAGAAACAGAAGGCTTTATTTGACCTTTTTCCATTTGAACTGAGAGCTGAACTCTCCTCTAGGGGCCTCTCTACCTCTCCTTTGCCCTTTGCCCTCTGCCTCTTACTTGGTCCATTCTTACAAAACAGCAACTCAGAGGTGACCTCTTTTACTCATGAATAAGGACTGATTGAACAATTGTGCAAAGACTTGCACGCGTGCAGAAGTAGTTCACGATCATGCTAGTCATTTGTATCAGCTGTGACCAAATGCTTGGATGTTGTTTGACATGATTTACTCAACTGACTCCTGCATTTTTTTTTTGTAGAGAGTTGTGTTTACCGTTTTTTTCAAAAAATGTGCTTAGCATTTGCATAGTTTGTGAAAGCAGTGACTTACTGTTTTGCAAAACAGTATGTTGTTTTGATGGAGTTATGATGGAAAGCAAATGGACCCCAGTTTCATTAAAAGTGTCTTAGCAAACGAGAAAAACTGTAATACCTTCCTACCTATTTCCTGACAATGTGGCTTCCTGTGTACCAGTGGTTATGTTTCACAACATAAAGTCAGTCCAGTAGACTCAACAACAGAATAGTTTTACAATAGAAGTAGATTATTTTGCACATTTCATTTTTTGTATTAGCATATTAATAAACTCTACTTCTTATCGTCCTGTGCACCAGTAGTTATGTTTCACACATCGTCAGACACAACATGAAGTCAGTACAGTAGACTAATAAGTGTAAACTCACTACTCAGGAGACAAATACAAATATGCAAAGGAGAAGCTGTAGCCACAACTACAAGTGTCATTTTTTTTATACCTCCCTAGGGGTTACATCTTCACACAGATAAAGACAGACACACAGGCGATACCGAGAGAGACAGACACGAACACACAGAGACAGACACGAACACAGAGACTGACACGAGGCAGAGGCGACGCTATCACTATAACCGGAGGCTTAACGTAAAATACAAGTAATAGCACAAGAAGCATCCGGCATTGCTGGAGATGTCTGAGGCCATCTATGCCAAGCCAGACATGACCAAGAAAGTCAAGTTTGACAGAGGTGAGATGGAGGAGAGAATTGTGGACATCTACGTCAGTGCAGACACCCTGAGAGACCACGAGACCAGCACCAAAACAGAAGATGTAGAACACACTTCAACTAATGGACCGGGACACCAGCACACAGGTAACACAAACACACACACACACACACACACACACACACACACAAATACTTTACACACACATCTGTTTATGTGTACATAGAGCCTAATAGCACAGGGAAGAGACCCTTCCTAGCTGTTGCAGTGTGTCTGGGGCTGCTGTGTGTTCTCCTACTGGCTGGGATCATAGGCCAGTCTGTCCACTGTAAGTATAGCTAAATTGTAACTACTGTAATTCACTGGCAGTCCTGTAGATATAATCTGATTTAGTGAGTAACTTTTCTAGGCCAACAACAGACCAGATACAACAACCTGACTATTATATTGCAATGCAACACTTTTTGGAAAGTTTCTATACAATCTAATACAATCTTAATTCCGCTGTTTTACGAATTTACTAAAACTCAAACCCTGGTTACGGCCCTGAACGGGTACTAAAATGTTGTTTGTATTCTTTCATTAATGTGTGCAGAATAATGAGATGGCAATGAATGTTTTAACTAACCTGTTCTGAAGGCTGGAACAAGTTTGAATCCTGTTGGTACTTCGTCTCTTCTGAGAGTAAAACCTGGAGTGAGAGCAGACAGGACTGTGTGGAGAGAGGAGCAGACCTGGTGATTGTAAACAGCAGAGAGAAACAGGTAAGAGAGTGGGGGAGATAGATAAATACATAGAGAGAGAGAGACATGATAAATGAACACTGATCAAAATATGTTTATATTTCTCAACAACAGAGATTTCTCTTTAGCCTCAACAAGAGATTCTGGATCGGTTTGACTGACAGAGAGACTGAGGGGTCCTGGAAATGGGTAGACGGCACACCACTGATAACAAGGTGAGAGATTTGACCAGTTGTTATATGTATACTTTGAAAACAAATGATATTGCTTCAGATCATCTTCATAAAAACAATTTTTTCCCTTCATAGATGTCATTCAATGAGCTCTATAGATGAATCATAGAAACCAAGCATTATTTTCTTCAAGAAACACTATATATACAGTATGTTTTTTACTTTTTGTTGGTGGCCCACATCTGACAGCGTGTGGCTTTAAAGCTTAAGAAACACAGGCATTATGTATTTTATTTAGGATTATGTTTTACTGACAGTGTGACTGTCTGGTTCTCTGTGTTGTTAACAGTTACTGGATAATCGACCAGCCTAATAATGGACGAAGTATTTCAACCTTTCCGGGGGAGGACTGTGTTGTACTAAGAAATGGACAAGACCAGCCTGAAAAGACATGGAATGATATAAATTGTACACAAAAGCGTATCTGGATTTGTGAGTTGTGTAACAATAACATACTGTAACAACTACCCATCCACCATCTCCCCGTCTATCTCTCTCTCTCTCTCTCTGACTCTCCCTCTGTCTCCATCCCTACTCATTTATGTTCTTTTCATTCTGAACATATGAATCAATTTCCCATTTACTTCCTGGGATGCATTAGTAGCTTCCTGTCTTCAGTAGTTAAATGATGGACACATCAGACACAGACAATGATTGAGACACAACATCACTAAAAGTAAACAGCTGCATTAGAACAGATAGAAAGGACCCGTATGAGGTTGTTAAGTCAGTACAGTCGACTCCTGATAGGTACACCCAGTGTGAGACCTGGGTTCAAATACAACTTGAAATCGTTCAAAAGCTTTGATCGTTTGCTTTAGCCTGCCTTCAGAGCCAGGTGGGTACTGGGGCTTTTCTGTTGCAACAGAAGTATTTTAAATCATTTCATATAGAGAGGCATTCTGGTAGTACTCCTTAGACACTGGATTCATTTATTAGGTCTCGTCGTCTCCGAATTCACAGACACCCAAATGTAAATTTTGAAATGGCCTATTGATTAACAAGACACACTGTTTATCTTATTATTTTGTGCTATAATTTGCAGTTTACCTTGGAACATATTATCATTAGAATTATTTTACATTGTTGTGTCTCAATGGGCCGCAAGGCTATAAATAGTATTTATGTGCAATGGTCAGGTCACTCTGAGGAAGATGTCAGCTTTATGTTGAAATGTCAGTCACCTCTTCGCATCCTGTACAATGTATTAAAGTGAGCAATAAGAAATCAATCTGTCTTGTTGTTGACTGCTCCAACTCCTTTTTACCTCGAATTTGTCCATTTGGAAGTTCTCCTTGGCAAGCTATTCTCATATTTTCATACAGTATTTCATCCCAGGTCTGGTAAGTCTACACTACCTACTCAGGAATCAGATGAATATGTTTAAAGGAAAATAACATGTCCCAACCTCAACCACCATGTTACTTTATCTTCCTCTTTTAACATTTCCCTTTCTCCTGGGGACAACATATCAAAAACGTCTCAGAAATGGACACAAATCAGACACAGGGGCAGTGATAGATTCAGAACCTGAGTAGACATTGCTGTATAGTATATAGTCAGAAAACACAATGCATTGTTGGAGATGTCTGAGGCCGTTCATGACAAGCCAGATGTAACCAAGAAGGTCAAGTTTGACAGAAGTGAAGCTGAGGAGAGGATTGTGGACATCTACGTCAGTGCAGACACCAAGAGACCATGAGACCAGCACCAAGACAAAGAGGTAGAAGACACTTCTCCAAAGAACGGACCAGGAGGTCAACCTAACACACACACAATTTTTCTCTCTCTCACACACACAATGCAAAGAAAAACTATAAACACATTTTATAACACAGGGAAGAGACCCTTCATAAGTCTTGATGTGTTGTCCGACTGACTGGGATCATAGGTCCACTGTTGGTAAATGTTAGAATTCCTACACATTACCGGCCGTTCTGTTGTTCTCTGATTTAGTTATTGCAGATAACGGGTCTCTCAGAGCTTCTTAGTTTATAAGACCAACTCACTGTCACATCCGTCGTCGGAATGACACCAAGGTGCAGCATGGTCAGCGTACATTTTATTTGATTTAGAATAAAATGTCAACCAACAAAACAAAGAAACCAACACACCAACACGCCCACAACGCTTATAAGGACCATGGTGCCCCTAACAAAGAACTTCCCACAATCACAACAGGGAAAAAAGGCTGCCTAAGTATGATTCCCAATCAGAGACAACGATTGTCATGTATTGTCATGTTGTGTCTTGTTTCTGTCCTTTCCCTTCACCCTGTCTCCCTCTGCTGGTCGTTATTAGGTTACCTTTTCTCCCCCTCTTTCCCCCAGCTGTTCCTTGTCTCCTCCTAACTACCTCGTCACCCCTTTTCCCACCTGTTCCCTTTTTCCCTCTGATTAGTCCTCTATATCTCTCTCTGTTTTTGTTCCTGTCTTTGTCGGATTCTTGTTTGTGTTTTTCATGCCTGAACCAGACTATCGTCATGTTTGCTGCAACCTTGTCCTGTCCTGTCGGAATCTGCCGGTCCATCTGAGCCTACCTATGTTTTGTTATTAAAGAAGTTCTGTTTACGTTAATTCGCTTTTGGGTCCTCATTCACGCACCGTAACAACGATAGACAGCTGTCCCTGATTGAGAACCATACCCGTCCAAACACAAAGAAATAGAACACATAGAAATCAGAACATAGAATGCCCACCTAAATCACACCCTGACCAAACCAAAATAGAGACATAACAAGGCTCTCTAAGGTCGGGGCGTGACACTCACCAAAGAGTCTTTTTAGTTTTTAAGACCAAATCACCTCAGAAAGAGCCCTCTCCTTTCGGAAAAGCTGACCACGACTCCATTTTGTTGATCCCTGCCTACAGACAGAAACTAAAACAAGAGGATCTCCCGCGCGGAGGTCTGTTCAACTCTGGTCCGATCAATCTGATTCCACACTCCAAGACTGCTTCCATCACGTGGACTGGGATATGTTTCGTAGTGCGTCAGACAACAACATTGACAAATACGCTGATTCGGTGAGCGAGTTCATTAAAACGTGCGTTGAAGATGTCGTTCCCATAGCAACGTGTCACACCCTGGTCAAAGTATTTTGTGTTTATCTTTATTTATTTGGTCAGGCCAGGGTGTGGCATGGGTTTTTGTATGTGGTGTGTATGTATGGGGATTGTAGCTAGTGGGGTGTTCTAGCTAAGTCTATGGCTGTCTGAAGTGGTTCTCAATCAGAGGCAGGTGTTTATCGTTGTCTCTGATTGGGAACCATATTTAGGCAGCCATATTCTTTGAGTTTGTCGTGGGTGATTGTCCTTAGTGTCCTTATGTCATTATTCTGTGTTAGGTTACACAAGTATAGGCTGTTTCGGTTTTCGTTAAGTTTATTGTTTTGGTGGTGTTTGTGTTTAGTGTGTTACTTCATTAAACATGGATTGCAATAGACACGCCGCATTTTGGTCCGACTCTCCTTCTCATACAGAAAACCGTTACAGAATCACCCACCACAAAGGGACCAAGCAGCGTGTCAACAGGCAGGAACAGCCCAAAGTGGAGTACAGTATGGACTATACTTCTTGGGAGGAGATAGACAGGTGGGCGGTCGACCCAGGGAGAGTGCCGGAGCCCGCCTGGGATTCGATGGAGCAGTGCGCGGAAGGATATAGGAGAATGGAGTTTGCGAAGCAAGCAAGGCGGCGCGGACGGAGGCCCCATAGTCAGCCCCAAAAATTTCTTGGGGGGGGGGCTCAGGGAGAGTGTGGCAGAGTCAGGAGCCAGACCTGAGCCAACTCTCCCTGTTTATCGTGAGGAGCCAAGGAGGAGACCAAAACCAGAGCCGGTGTTGGAGGTGAACGAAACAGAGACTGTGAAGGAGTTAATGGGGAAATTGGAGGAGAGAGAAATGAGGGAGTTGCTGTGTTGGTGTTTTAAACATGGAATTCGCCCGACGGAGCGTGTCGGGGATTTGATGGCACCTGGGTCAGCGCTCCATACTCGTCCTGAGGTGCGTGTTAGTCGGCTGGTGAAGATGGTGCCAGTCTCACGCACCAGGCATCCTGTGCACCTCCCTAGCCTTGCACGTCCTGTGCCAGCACCGCTCTCAAGATCTCCAGTACGCCTTCACGGTCTAACTCATCCTGTGCCACCTCCACACCCCAGCCCTCCGGTAGCAGCTCCCCGCACCAGGCTTCCTGTGCGTGTCCTCGGCCCAGTACCACCAGTGCCAGCACCACGCATCAGGCCTACAGTGCGCCTCGCCTGTCCAGCGCTGTCGGAGCCCTCCTCCTCTCCAGCGCTGTCGGAGTCTCCCGCCTGTTCAGAGCTGCCAGTTTGCAAGGAGCTGCCAGTTTGCAAGGAGCTGCCAGTTTGCAAGGAGCTGCCAGTTTGCAAGGAGCTGCCAGTTAGCATAGAGCTGCCAGTTAGCATGGAGCTGCCAGTCTGCAAGGAGCTGCCAGTCTGCAAGGAGCTGCCAGTCTGCAAGGAGCTGCCAGTCTGCATGGAGCTGCCAGTCTGCATGGAGCTGCCAGTCTGCATGGAGCTGCCAGTCTGCAAGGAGCTGCCAGTCTGCAAGGAGCTGCCAGTCTGCAAGGAGCCGCCAGAGCTGCCAGTCTGCAGGATGCCGCCAAAGCTGCCAGTCTGCAAGGAGCCGCCAGAGCTGCCAGTCTGCAAGGAGCCGCCAGAGCTGCCAATTAGCATGGAGCAGCCAGAGCCGCCAGTCAGCATGGAGCAGCCAGGGCCGCCAGTCAGCATGGAGCAGCCAGGGCCGCCAGTCAGCATGGAGCAGCCAGGGCCGCCAGTCAGCATGGAGCAGCCAGGGCCGCCAGTCAGCATGGAGCAGCCAGGGCAGTCAGTCAGCATGGAGCAGCCAGAGCTGCCAGTCAGCATGGAGCAGCCAGTCAGCATGGAGCAGCCAGTCAGCATGGAGCAGCCAGAGCAGCCAGTCAGCATGGAGCAGCCAGAGCTGCCAGTCAGCATGGAGCAGCCAGAGCTGCCAGTCAGCATGGAGCAGCCAGAGCTGCCAGTCAGCATGGAGCAGCCAGAGCTGTCAGTCAGCATGGAGCAGCCAGTCAGCATGGAGCAGCCAGAGCTGCCAGTCGACCAGACTCTTCCAGATCTGCCAGTCGACCAGACTCTTCCAGATCTGCCAGTCGACCAGACTCTTCCAGATCTGCCAGTCGACCAGACTCTTCCAGATCTGCCAGTCGACCAGACTCTTCCAGATCTGCCAGTCGACCAGACTCTTCCAGATCTGCCAGTCAGCCAGGATCTGCCAGTCAGCCAGGGTCTGCCGAAACCACCAGCCAGCCAGGATCTGGTAGATTCATCAACCTGCCTGAGCTTCCTCTCACTCCTGAGCTTCCTCTCACTCCTGAGCTTCCTCTCACTCCTGAGCTTCCCCTCAGTCCCGAGCTGCCTCAGTCCCGAGCTGCCCCTCAGTCCCGATCTGCTCCTCAGTCCAGTGGGGTTCTGGGTGAGGACTACTAGGCCATGGTCGGCGGCGAGGGTGGACTATCCAGGGACGCGAGGAGAAGGGACTAAGACATTGATTGAGTGGGGTCCACGTCCCGCGCCGGAGCCGCCACTATGGACAGACGCCCACCCGGACCCTCCCTATTGTTTTGAGGTGCGTTCGGGAGTCCGCACCTTAGGGGGGGGGGGTTCTGTCACACCCTGGTCAAAGTATTTTGTGTTTATCTTTATTTATTTGGTCAGGCCAGGGTGTGGCATGGGTTTTTGTATGTGGTGTGTATGTATGGGGATTGTAGCTAGTGGGGTGTTCTAGCTAAATCTATGGCTGTCTGAAGTGGTTCTCAATCAGAGGCAGGTGTTTATCGTTGTCTCTGATTGGGAACCATATTTAGGCAGCCATATTCTTTGAGTTTGTCGTGGGTGATTGTCCTTAGTGTCCTTAGTGTCATTGTTCTGTGTTAGGTTACACAAGTATAGGCTGTTTCGGTTTTCGTTAAGTTTATTGTTTTGATAGTGTTTGTGTTTAGTGTGTTACTTCATTAAACATGGATTGCAATAGACACGCCGCATTTTGGTCCGACTCTCCTTCTCATTAAGAAAACCGTTACACAACGATTAAAACATTCCCAAACCAGAATCCGTGGATTGATGGTAGCATTCGCGTGAAACTGAAAGCCCGAACCACTGCTTTTAATCAGGGCAAGGTGACCGGAAACATGACCGAATACAAACAGTGTAACTATTCCCTCCGCAAGGCAATCAAACAAGCTAAGCGTCAGTATAGAGACAAAGTAGAATCTCAATTCAACGGCTCAGACACAAGAGGTATGTGGCAGGGTCTAAAGTCAATCACGGA
Source organism: Oncorhynchus mykiss (assembly GCF_013265735.2). NCBI lineage: Eukaryota > Metazoa > Chordata > Actinopteri > Salmoniformes > Salmonidae > Oncorhynchus > Oncorhynchus mykiss. Next base: position 56,681,627 of record NC_048574.1, read on the forward strand.
TTACAAAAAGAAAACCAGCCCCGTCACGGACCAGGATGTCTTGCTCCCAGGCAGACTAAATAACTTTTTTGCCCGCTTTGAGGACAATATAGTGCCACTGACACGGCCCGCAACTAAAACATGCGGACTCTCCTTCACTGCAGCCGACGTGAGGAAAACATTTAAACGTGTCAACCCTCGCAAGGCTGCAGGCCCAGACGGCATCCCCAGCCTCGCCCTCAGAGCATGCGCAGACCAACTGGCTGGTGTGTTTACGGACATATTCAATCAATCCCTATCCCAGTCTGTTGTTCCCACATGCTTCAAGAGGGCCACCATTGTTCCTATTCCTAATAAAGCTAAGGTAATTGAGCTAAACCACTATCGCCCCGTAGCACTCACTTCCGTCATCATGAAGTGATTTGAGAGACTAGTCAAGGACCATATCACCTCCACCCTACCTGACACCCTAGACCCACTCCAATTTGCTTACCGCCCAAATAGGTCCACAGACGATGCAATCTCAACCACACTGCACACTGCCCTAACCCATCTGGACAAGAGGAATACCTATGTGAGAATGCTGTTCATCGACTACAGCTCGGCATTTAACACCATAGTGCCCTCCAAGCTCGTCATCAAGCTCGAGACCCTGGGTCTCGACCCCGCCTGTGCAACTGGGTACTGGACTTCCTGACGGGCCGCCCCCAGGTGGTGAGGGTAGGCAACAACATTTCCACCCCGCTGATCCTCAACACTGGGGCCCCACAAGGGTGCGTTCTGAGCCCTCTCCTGTACTCCCTGTTCACCCACGACTGTGTGGCCACGCACGCCTCCAACTCAATCATCAAGTTTGCGGACGACACAACAGTGGTAGGCTTGATTACCAACAATGACGAGACGGCCTACAGGGAGGAGGTGAGGGCCCTCGGAGTGTGGTGTCAGGAAAAGAACCTCACACTCAACGTCAACAAAACTAAGGAGATGATTGTGGACTTCAGGAAACAGCAGAGGGAACACCCCCCTATCCACATTGATGGAACAGTACTGGAGAGGGTAGTAAGTTTTAAGTTCCTCGGGGTACACATCACAGACAAACTGAATTGGTCCACCCACACCGACAGCATCGTGAAGAAAGCGCAGCAGCACCTCTTCAACCTCAGGAGGCTGAAGAAATTCGGCTTGTCACCAAAAGCACTCACAAACTTCTACAGATGCACAATCGAGAGCATCCTGTCGGGCTGTATCACCGCCTGGTACGGCAACTGCTCCGCCCACAACATTAAGGCTCTCCAGAGGGTAGTGAGGTCTGCACAACGCATCACTTGGGGCAAACTACCTGCCCTCCAGGACACATACACCACCCGATGTCACAGGAAGGCTATAAAGATCATCAAGGACAACCACAACCGAGCCACTGCCTGTTCACCCCGCTATCATCCAGAAGGCGAGGTCAGTACTGGTGCATCAAAGCTGGGACCGAGAGACTGAAAAACAGCTTCTATCTCAAGGCCATCAGACTGTTAAACAGCCTCCACTAACATTGAGTGGCTGCTGCCAACACACTGACTCAACTCCAGCCACTTTAATAATGGGAATTGATGGGAAATGATGTAAAATATATCACAAGCCACTTTAAACAATGCTACCTAATATAATGTTTACATACCCTACATTATTCATCTCATATGTATATGTATATACCGTACTCTATATCATCTACTGCATCTTTATGTAATACATGTATCACTAGCCACTTTAACTATGCCACTTTGTTTACATACTCATCTCATATGTATATACTGCACTCAATACCATCGACTGTATCTTGCCTATGCCGCTCTGTACCATCACTCATTCATATATCCTTATGTACATATTCTTTATCCCCTTACACTTGTGTCTATAAGGTAGTAGTTTTGGAATTGTTAGCTAGATTACTTGTTGGTTATTACTGCATTGTCGGAACTAGAAGCACAAGCATTTCGCTACACTCGCATTAACATCTGCTAGCCATGTGTATGTGACAAATAAAATTTGATTTGATTTCTTAGTTTTAAGACAAACTCATCTGCAGAAAGAGTCTTCTTAGTTTACAAGACCAACTCACCTGCAGAAAGAGACCAAATACAGACCAGTTACAAAACCCTGACTGAAGACAGAGACCAGTTTTAGAAAGAGACAGACCAGTTACAGACAAGCTACAACACTCTGAATGAAGAGAGAGACCAGCTACAGATCAGTCACTAGTTACTGAGGAGAAAGAAAAGCGACAGTGGGAGAGAAGTGAACCTTGGACCTTGAACCATCTTTTTTAATATTTTCTGTGGTATTGTTAACAAACACGCCCCCATAAAGAAAATGAGAATTAAAAACAGGTTCATCCACAGGATCGACCGTGATCGTGCGGAGTTACAACACGTCAAGAATTGCATTTGACGAAAGGCTTGGCACACGCATACTCAAGCTGACTGGCTCTCGTTCAAGCAAATGAGAAATAAGTGCACTCAGGCTATCCGGAAGGCCAAAGTTAGTTACTTTAAGGAGCAGCTCTCTCTCTGTGGGTCTAACCCCAAGAAGTTCTGGGAAACAGTTAAAGAAGTAGCGAATAAACCCTCCTCCTCACAGCTGCCCATGTCCCTTAATGTTGATGATGTGGATGTTACTGACAAGAAGAACATGGCTGAGCTCTTTAATCACCACTTCATTAAGTCAGGATTCCTATTTGACTCAGCCATACCTCCTTGTCCGTCCAACATTTCCTCATCTCCCACACCTTCTAAGGCGACTATCCACGATGCTTCTCCCCTTTTTCCACTGCCCCGCTACAAAGTTTCTCCCTGCAGGCAGTCACCGAGTCCAAGGTGCTAAAGGCACTTTTTAAACTTCACCCCCAAAAAACATCTGGGTCAGATGGTTTAGACCCTTTCTTCTTTAAGGTTGCTGCCCCTATCGTCACCAAGCCTTTATCCAGGCTTTTTAACCTCTCTCCTCTCTGGGGAGGTTCCCATTGCTTGGAAGGCAGCCACGGAACATCCTTTATTTAAAGGGGAGATAAAACTGATCCTAACTGTCCTCAATGATGTCACCATTCCCCTTGATTTTAAACAATATTGTGCTGCTATTTATATTGACTTGGCCAAAGCTTTTGATTCGGTAGACCATTCCATTCTTGTATCGGTGTCTCTGAGGGGTCTTTGGCTTGGTTTGCTAACTACTTCTCTCAAAGAGTGCAGTGTTTAAAGTTAGAAATGTTGCTGTCTCAGCCACAGCCTGTCATCAAGGAGTAACCCAAGGCTCAATCCTAGGCCCCACGTTCTTCTCAATTTACATCAACAACAATAGTTCAGGCAGTAGGAAGCTTTCTCATTCATTTATATGCAGTCTTATACCCAGCTGGCCCCTAACCCGGATTTTGTGCAACAAAGCTTTCTTAGTGTCCAACAGGCATTTTCTACCCTAAACCTTTTTCTGAACAACTCAAAAACAAAGGTCCTGTGGTTTGGTAAGGGGAATGTTCCTCGTCCCACAGGTGTTATAACTACCTCTGAGGGTTTAGAGCTTGAGGTAGTCACCTCATACAAGTACTTGGGAGTGTTGCTGTCCTTCTCTCAGCACATATCAAAGCTGCAGGCTAATGTTAAATCTAGACTTGGTTTCCTCTATCGAAATTGCTCCTCTTTCATCCCAGCTGCCAAACTAACACTGATTCAGATGACCATCCTACCCATGCTAGATTACGGAGACATAATTTATAGATCGGCAGGTAAGGGTGCTCTCGAGTGGCTAGACGATCTTCAGCCATCATCTTTGCAACCAATGGTCCTTATAGGACACATCACTGCACTCTATACTCCTCTGTAAACTGGTCATCTCTGTATACCCGTCGCAAGACCCACTGGTTGATGCTTATTTGAGGCTTTTTAACCTCTCTCCTCTCTGGGGAGGTTCCCATTGCTTGGAAGGCAGCCACGGAACATCCTTTATTTAAAGGGGAGATAAAACGGATCCTAACTGTCCTCAATGATGTCACCATTGCCCTTGATTTTAAACAATATTGTGCTGCTATTTATATTGACTTGGCCAAAACTTTTGATACGGTAGACCATTCCATTCTTGTCGGCCGGCTAAGGAGTATCGGTGTCTCTGAGGGGTCTTTGGCCCGGTTTGCTAACTACTCCTCTCAAAGAGTGCAGTGTTTAAAGTTAGAACATTTGCTGTCTCAGCCACAGCCTGTCACCAAGAAGTAACCCAAGGCTCAATCCTAGGCCCCACGTTCTTCTCAATTTACATCAACAACAATAGTTCAGGCAGTAGGAAGCTTTCTCATTCATTTATATGCAGTCTTATACCCAGCTGGCCCCTAACCCGGATTTTGTGCAACAAAGCTTTCTTAGTGTCCAACAGGCATTTTCTACCCTAAACCTTTTTCTGAACAACTCAAAAACAAAGGTCATGTGGTTTGGTAAGAGGAATGTCCCTTGTCCCACAGGTGTTATAACTACCTCTGAGGGTTTCGAGCATGGGAGTGCTTACAAGTACTTGGGAGTATTGCTAGACGGTGCACTGTCCTTCTCTCAGCACATATCAAAGCTGCAGGCTAAAGTTAAATCTAGACTTGGTTTCCACTATCGAAATTGCTCCTCTTTCACCCCAGCTGCCAAACTAACACTGATTCAGATGACCATCCTACCCATGCTAGATTACGGAGACATAATTTATAGATTGGCAGGTAAGGGTGCTCTCGAGTGGCTAGACGTTCTTTACCATTCAGCCATCAGATTTGCCACCAATGCTCCTTATTGGACACATCACTGCACTCTATACTCCTCTGTAAACTGGTCATCCCTGTATACCCGTCGCAAGACCCACTGATTGATGCTTATTTACAAAAACCCTCTTAGGCCTAACTCCCCCCTATCTGAGATATCTACTGCAGCCCTCATCCTCCACATACAACACCCGTTCTGCCAGTCACATTCTGTTAAAGGTCCCCAAAGCACACACATCCCTGGGTCGCTCCTCTTTTCAGTTCGCTGCAAAAAACACTCAAACTGGACAGTTTTATCTTAATCTCTTCATTCAAAGACTCAACCATGGACACTCTTACTGACAGTTGTTGCTGATTTGTGTGATGTATTGTTGTCTCTACCTTCTTGACCTTAGTGCTGTTGATGTGCCCAATAATGTCTGTACTATATTTTGTGCTGCTACCACGTCGTGTTGCAACAATGGTGTTGTTATGTTGTGTTGCTACCATGCTGTGTTGTCATGTGTTGCTGCCTTGCTATGTTATTGTCTTAGGTCTCTCTTTACATTGTGTTGTGTCTCTCTTGTTGTGATGTGTGTTTTGTCCTATATTTATATTGTATTTATTTTATTACCAGGCCCACGTCCCCGCACAAGGCATTTGCCTTTTGGTAGGCAGTCATTGCAAATTTGATTTTGTTCTTAGCTGACTTTCCTAGTTAAATAAAGGTTAAATAAAATAAATCCAAATATATAAAGAAGTGATCTTAATTGAAAGTTCTCACATCTGTTTACCTAATACATGGTCATGAGATTGGAACATGACAACTGACATATTTACAACTGACATAACTGACATAAACCATTATGCTATTGTTAAGTGGAAATAAAATATGTGAAGAATAAACGTGAACCTTGTGTCTGAAAACCACTTGTAGATCTTTTCATGTCCAATTATTAGCATACGTTTATCTCTTTAATAATAATAATCACAAAGGCACAGATGAATAAATAAAGGTACAATGTCATTAATCAAGGTCTACCAGCTTTCTGATTGAATGTGATTAGATAGTTAAAACAGTGTCTCCTCCAGTTGGTCACAGACAGAGGGCAGAACTGTACAGACAGGACACACATACTGTACAAGATGCATGCAGACACACGCAGGCCACACGCACACACACAATACACAAGTGAAGTTCCCTTTAAATCCTCTGAAGACATTTTCCACAGAAACTTCATAATATCTCTTCACACTGATTTCGCACAGAGACAGCGTTGTTACAAAATAAATGCCCCTAATTGGTCATCAGTGCGATAAAGAGTTTGAGCCATAACGTGCCCTCCGTTTGAAGGCTGCGGAAACAACCAACATTTCTCACAAAGTGATTGGCTGAAAGGTTGCACTTGTCACTATTTGTTGTCCTGCAGCTGTCATGTTCTATCACTCTGTTAGATGATCCTGTCAGGTCTATGTTCCTGCTTGAAGGTGTTTGGATACTCAACATTATATCAACTGCAGTGGACCAGAATCAGAGCTCAGAGAGGAACCAGGTGAAGTCACACATCAGAGCTACTACTAAACTACTTGTCAGTACAGTTAGAATCATACAGTAGATATTACCATTACAAGTCAGTTAGAAAGGTTATCAAACAGTTAGTTAAGATGGATGCCTACGTCAACAAAGAGGTTGTTGAAAACAAGAATGGAGCAATGAGGAGAGTGACGACTGAGACACATCCCTCAGGTAAGAACACAGAAAACTCTATCACACAAACACACAAGTTTGGGGCCACCCCCTCACCCCACAGATAGTAAATGAACATGTCATAATCCTGGCTTATTATGTTTTTTATTAAAAGGAAATTAGCGTTAAAACTGTTACATTTCTCTCAGCCTCATTGACAAAATGTGTAGAATAGCAGGAAATGTGCTCCCGAACAGCAACATTTTCTCTCTTTCCCATGGCAAATGAAAAGGCACCCCTGCCAGGTTGGGTGTGGGGGGCCTTGCTCAGACCTGCTCTACACCACTGACCCACGCACGCACGCACACACACACACACACACACTCACACACACACACACACACACACACACACACACACAACAAAGACAAACAAACACATGACTAAAAAACAGAAAAGTCCCAGTGGAAAAGTATATTTTTTTACAATGATTTTACCCTACATTTAAATTTGCATAGGCATGTATGTTTTCAGTGTATTCAGAGGCTCCGACATGTCATACTGATACAGTCAATTCCTGAGGACCCCAGGGAAGAGTAGCTGCTGCTATCGCAACAGCTAAAGGGGATCCTAATAAAATACATAAAATACCACAAGACAGCTGTGAGAAACGATCCTCTTGTAGCTGATCATGATGAAACTGCACTCTGCTGTGTGTCCGTGTGTTTTCACACCAGTGTGTATCTCCCCAGCACCTGACGGTTCAGGGAGAAGACTCTACGGGATGGTTGCTGTAAGCTTTGGGATGCTGTGTGTTCTACAAGTCACTCTCAACATCTCCCTGCGACTAGAATGTGAGTGGATTATTGTTAAATCATCATGTTATATCAGACTTTGACGACAAGATCTAAAATTCTGATGAATTTTGTTCTGTTTAACTAAGTTCCTCCTATGTTAGATATGTTTAAATGACTGGCAAACCACATCCAATATATTCTGTCCTCTTTTAGCAGACTGTCTGACTGAAGAGACAGACCAGCAACAGAGGGAGAAAGATGATCTTATGGGAACGTTTTCTAATCCGGGTGAGTTTACCTAACACTCGATCATAATATTAATTGTACATGTTCAATACGCACAGGGCCGTAGCAACATGAGGACATTGAGGTGCTGACCTCAGTAACTGTTTCTAATGAGAAACATGAATCAAATAGATTCTTGATCTGACTGAGTTCTAATCGCTTCTCTTTGCAAACGAGTGGAATCAAGACAAGTGGTTTGTTTGTTTAGTTTGCCAACGGATTTGCATCCTGGATTTGCCTTTTAAGCAGCACTTTCACCACTATCTCAAACGGCTAACTCCTCCCTCTCACAGCACTGGCCGAGGGCCTGAGACGTGAAACGACCTACCCCAGCTCGTAGTCCGCTCAAGTAGACACTAGAGACGCTGCTGACTGTGTTTCCGAGATGCCAGACAAAAGTACATTTTAAAACCGACCAGCATCTCCTGCCGTGTCTACAGACATCCCCAAACAAATACAAGTTGAATCTCTGAGAATGAGTACAAAACTATTAAATAGTCGCTTATTGATATGTCAGTCAGTCATGTTTTTCCGATTACCCTCCACAAACACAGTAACAGACAGAGTCACAATCACACAGGTATCCATAACATCAATGCGTTAGTCTTACAGTAAATACGTCACAAACTCATTGCTATAACACCATGTGAACGAATAGCAGAACTTCCACTCATTTGAAATAAATAAGCAATACATTAGTAGTAATCTGTCATCATGTCTGTAAGATTATGAAGCAGGGACTTTTATTGCAGTAATGTTGAAGGGCTCGGGGTAGTATAAGTAATGTATAAGTGCTCTGGGTAGTATAAGTCATGTTGAAGGGCTCTGGGTAGTACAAGTCATGTTGAAGGGCTCTGGGTAGTATAAGTAATGTTGACCGGCTCTGGGTAGTATGATTAATGCTGAAGGACTCTTGGTAGTATAGGTAATGTATAAGGGCTCTGGGTAGTATAAGTCATGTATAAGTGCTCTGGGTAGTATAAGTCATGTTGAATTGCTCTGGGTAGTATAAGTAACGTTTAAGGGCTCTGGGTAGTATAAGTCATGTTGACGGGCTCTGGGTAGTATAAATAATGTATAAGTGCTCTGGGTAGTATAAGTCATGTTGAAGGGCTCTGGGTAGTACAAGTCATGTTGAAGGGCTCTGGGTAGTATAAGTAATGTTGACCGGCTCTGGGTAGTATGATTAATGCTGAAGGACTCTTGGTAGTATAGGTAATGTATAAGGGCTCTGGGTAGTATAAGTCATGTATAAGTGCTCTGGGTAGTATAAGTAATGTTGAAGGGCTCTGGGTAGTATAAGTAATGTATAAGTGCTCTGGGTAGTATAAGTCATGTTGAATTGCTCTGGGTAGTATAAGTAACGTTTAAGGGCTCTGGGTAGTATAAGTCATGTTGACGGGCTCTGGGTAGTATAAGTAATGTATAAGTGCTCTGGGTAGTATACGTAATGTTGAAGGGCTCTGGGTAGTATAAGTAATGTATAAGTGCTCTGGGTAGTATAAGTAATGTTGAAGGGCTCTGGCTAGTATTACTTAGCCAGCTAGAAGGATGAAGTAAGATGGTAACGTTAAAAGGAGCCCACCTCAGCAGTATCACCAAATAGGCTACTAAGCTCTCATAATAACTTGCTTTACAAAGATTAGTCTACTGAGACAGACAGTGATGTGGCGCTCAGTGTTGAGGCTCATGAAGGTTGCAATGCATGCAGGAGGAAGCAGAGGAAACAGAGAGAGAGAGGAAGCAAGGCGGAGAGAGGTTAATACAGTGGTTCCAAAACTTAGGGTTGGGGTCCCCTGACTAAATCTGTATCAAAGAAGTTAGGAACTAAAAGAAAAGAAGATGTCTTTAAATATGAACATATTCACATGGCCTATCTTCCCCGTAGGCCTACATTTAAATGCACTCAAAATGCTAACAATGCAGGTGTAAAATAGTCCTACATTTCCTTTATATCACTGGTTGTTCTTCTTATCTCGATCACCACGGAGTTTATAGTTTACCTATTACACATATTTTTCAAACCACAACATCACTGATATTAATACAGAATCCTTAGTAATATTCAAATCATTCATGTGAATGTGATAACATGATCATCTGTGCGGAGCTTGATTAGTCATGCATGGAATTCAAATGTGAACGCAATGTCAGTTGAGAAAAGCCATATCTATGTAAAGAGATGATGAATTACGCATTTCAACAATACAACTGACTGAACAGTGTGACTCAGTGTGACTCATTTCTCATATTCATGTTCTCGTAGTCTCATTTCTCGTATAACATTACTGTTGTATAGCTATTAGGCTGTGTGTTTGTAGATCAACTGAGGTGAATGAACCTACAGCAGCCAAGGTGATAAAGGCTGGAGTCATTTTTGATTGTTTTGCTGTGCTCCAAATAGCATTTGAAAGTTTTTTTATTACATAGAAATGCAGTACTTTTTGGGAAGTTTCAAAACAATTAATCCCGCTGTTTTACGACCTCACTAAAATTCAATCCCTGGTTACGGCCCTGAACGCGTACTAACATTTTAAAAAAAATATTATTTCATTAATGAGTGAGGAATAATGAGATGCCAATGAATGTTTTAACTAACCTGTTCTGAAGGCTGGAACAAGTTTGAATCCTGTTGGTACTTCGTCTCTTCTGAGAGTAAAACCTGGAGTGAGAGCAGACAGGACTGTGTGGAGAGAGGAGCAGACCTGGTGATCGTAAACAGCAGAAAGAAACAGGTGAGAGAGTGGGGGGAGAGAGATAAATACATAGAGAGAGAGAGAGACATGATAAACATCTTTTGATCAGTATTCATTTATCTTTCTCAACAACAGAGATTTATCTTTGCCTTCAACAAGAGAGCCTGGATCGGTCTGACTGACAATGAGACTGAGGGGTCCTGGAAATGGGTAGATGGCACACCACTGATAACAAGGTGAGAGATTTGACCAGTTGTTATATGGAGACTTTGAAAACAAATGATATTGCTTCTGATCATCTTCATAAAAACACATGTTTCCCTTCATAGATGTCATTCAATGAGCTCTATAGATGAATCATAGAAACCAAGCATTATTTTCTTCAAGAAACTAAAAAGTAATTTTTTTGACACTATGTATATATATATATATATATATACACGTTCTTTACTTTCTGTTGGTGGCCCAAATCTGACAGCGTGTGGCTTTAAAGCTGAAGAAACACAGGTATTATGTATTTTATTTAGGATGATGTTTTACTGACAGTGTGACTGTCTGGTTCTCTGTGTTGTTAACATAGTTACTGGATAATCGACCAGCCTAATAATGGACGAAGTGTTTCAACCTTTCCGGGGGAGGACTGTGTTGAATTACAAAATGGACAAGACCAGCCTGAAAAGACATGGAATGATTTAAATTGTGCACAAAAACGTATCTGGATTTGTGAGTTGTGTAACAATAACTCACAGTAACAACTACCCATCCACCATCTCCCCTTTTCTATCTCTCTCTATGACTCTCTCTGACTCTCCCTCTGTCTCCATCCCTACTCATTTATGTTTTTTTCATTCTGAACATATAAATCAAATTCCCATTCCCATCCCATTTACAGTACTTCCTGGGATGCATTAGTAGCTTCCTGTCTTCAGTAGTTAAATGATGGACACATCAGACACAGACAATGATTGAGACACAACAACACTAAAAGTAAACAGCTGCATTAGAACAGATAGAAAGGACCAGTATGAGGTTGTTAAGTCAGTACAGTCGACTCCTGATAGGTGCACATCAGATAAGTGTGAGACCTGGGTTCAAATACAACTTGAAATCGTTCAAAAGCTTTGATCGTTTGCTTTAGCCTGCCTTCAGAGCCAGGTGGGTACTGGGGCTTTTCTGTAGCAACAGAAGTATTTTAAATCATTTCATATAGAGAGGCATTCTGGTAGTACTCCTTAGACACTGGATTCATTTATTAGGTCTCGTAGTCTCCGAATTCACAGACACCCAAATGTAAATTTTGAAATGGCCTATTGATTAACAAGACACACTGTTTATCTTATTATTTTGTGCTATAATTTGCAGTTTACCTTGGAACATATTATCATTAGAATTATTTTACATTGTTGTGTCTCAATGGGCCGCAAGGCTATAAATAGTATTTATGTGCAATGGTCAGGTCACTCTGAGGAAGATGTCAGCTTTATGTTGAAATGTCAGTCACCTGTTCGCATCCTGTACAATGTATTAAAGTGAGCAATAAGAAATCAATCTGTCTTGTTGTTGACTGCTCCAACTCCTTTTTACCTCGAATTTGTCCATTTGGAAGTTCTCCTTGGCAAGCTATTCTCATATTTTCATACAGTATTTCATCCCAGGTCTGGTAAGTCTACACTACCTACTCAGGAATCAGATGAATATGTTTAAAGGAAAATAACATGTCCCAACCTCAACCACCATGTTACTTTATCTTCCTCTTTTAACATTTCCCTTTCTACTGGGGACAACATATCAAAAACGTCTCAGAAATGGACACAAATCAGACACAGGGGCAGTGATAGGTTCAGAACCTGAGTAGACATTGCTGTATAGTATATAGTCAGAAAACACAATGCATTGTTGGAGATGTCTGATGCCGTTCATGACAAGCCAGATGTAACCAAGAAGGTCAAGTTTGACAGAAGTGAAGCTGAGGAGAGGATTGTGGACATCTACGTCAGTGCAGACACCGAGAGACCATGAGACCAGCACCAAGACAAAGAGGTAGAAGACACTTCTCCAAAGAACGGACCAGGAGGTCAACCTAACACACACACAATTTTTCTCTCTCTCACACACACAATGCAAAGAAAAACTATAAACACATTTTATAACACAGGGAAGAGACCCTTCATAAGTCTTGATGTGTTGTCCGACTGACTGGGATCATAGGTCCACTGTTGGTAAATGTTAGAATTCCTACACATTACCGGCCGTTCTGTTGTTCTCTGATTTAGTTATTGCAGATAACGGGTCTCTCAGAGCTTCTTAGTTTATAAGACCAACTCACTGTCACGGCCGTCGTCGGAATGACACCAAGGTGCAGCGTGGTCAGCGTACATTTTATTTTATTTAGAATAAAATGTCACCAACAAAACAAAGAAATACCAACACGCCCACAACGCTTATAAGGACCATGGTGCCCCTAACAAAGAACTTCCCACAATCACAACAGGGAAAAAAGGCTGCCTAAGTATGATTCCCAATCAGAGACAACGATAGACAGCTGTCCCTGATTGAGAACCATACCCGTCCAAACACAAAGAAATAGAACACATAGAAATCAGAACATAGAATGCCCACCTAAATCACACCCTGACCAAACCAAAATAGAGACATAAAAAGGCTCTCTAAGGTCAGGGTGTGACACTCACCAGCAGAAAGAGTCTTTTTAGTTTTTAAGACCAAATCACCTTCAGAAAGAGCCCTCTCCTTTCGGAAAAGCTGAAAACGACTCCATTTTGTTGATCCCTGCCTACAGACAGAAACTAAAACAAGAGGATCTCCCGTGCGGAGGTCTGTTCAACTCTGGTCCGACCAATCTGATTCCACACTCCAAGACTGCTTCCATCACGTGGACTGGGATATGTTTCGTAGTGCGTCAGACAACAACATTGACGAATACGCTGATTCGGTGAGCGAGTTCATTAGAACGTGCGTTGAAGATGTCGTTCCCATAGCAACGATTAAAACATTCCCAAACCAGAATCCGTGGATTGATGGCAGCATTCACGTGAAACTGAAAGCCCGAACCACTGCTTTTAATCAGGGCAAGGTGACCGGAAACATGACCGAATACAAACAGTGTAACTACTCCCTCCGCAAGGCAATCAAACAAGCTAAGCGTCAGTATAGAGACAAAGTAGAATCGCAATTCAACGGCTCAGACACAAGAGGTATGTGGCAGGGTCTACAGTCAATCACGGATTACAAAAAGAAAACCAGCCCCGTCACGGACCAGGATGTCTTGCTCCCAGGCAGACTAAATAACTTTTTTGCCCGCTTTGAGGACAATACAGTGCCACTGACACGGAACACAACTAAAACATGCGGACTCTCCTTCACTGCAGCCGACGTGAGGAAAACATTTAAACGTGTCAACCCTCGCAAGGCTGCAGGCCCAGACGGCATCCCCAGCCGCGCCCTCAGAGCATGCGCAGACCAGCTGGCTGGTGTGTTTACGGACATATTCAATCAATCCCTATCCCAGTCTGTTGTTCCCACATGCTTCAAGAGGGCCACCATTGTTCCTATTCCTAAATAAGCTAAGGTAATTGAGCTAAACCACTATCGCCCCGTAGCACTCACTTCCGTCATCATGAAGTGCTTTGAGAGACTAGTCAAGGACCATATCACCTCTACCCTACCTGACACCCTAGACCCACTCCAATTTGCTTACCGCCCAAATAGGTCCACAGACGATGCAATCTCAACCACACTGCACACTGCCCTAACCCATCTGGACAAGAGGAATACCTATGTGAGAATGCTGTTCATCGACTACAGCTCGGCATTTAACACCATAGTGCCCTCCAAGCTCGTCATCAAGCTCGAGACCCTGGGTCTCGACCCCGCCCTGTGCAACTGGGTACTGGACTTCCTGACGGGCCGCCCCCAGGTGGTGAGGGTAGGCAACAACATTTCCACCCTGCTGATCCTCAACACTGGGGCCCCACAAGGGTGCGTTCTCCCTCTCCTGTACTCCCTGTTCACCCACGACTGTGTGGCCACGCACGCCTCCAACTCAATCATCAAGTTTGCGGACGACACAACAGTGGTAGGCTTGATTACCAACAATGACGAGACGGCCTACAGGGAGGAGGTGAGGGCCCTCGGAGTGTGGTGTCAGGAAAATAACCTCACACTCAACGTCAACAAAACTAAGGAGATGATTGTGGACTTCAGGAAACAGCAGAGGGAACACCCTCCTATCCACATCGATGGAACAGTAGTGGAGAGGGTAGTAAGTTTTAAGTTCCTCGGGGTACACATCACAGACAAACTGAATTGGTCCACTCACACAGACAGCATTGTGAAGAAGGCGCAGCAGCGCCTCTTCAACCTCAGGAGGCTGAAGAAATTCGGCTTGTCACCAAAAGCACTCACAAACTTCTACAGATGCACAATCGAGAGCATCCTGTCGGGCTGTATCACCGCCTGGTACGGCAACTGCTCCGCCCACAACCGTAAGGCTCTCCAGTGGGTAGCGAGGTCTGCCCAATGCATCACCCGGGGGCAAACTACCTGCCCTCCAGGATACCTACACCACCCGATGTCACAGGAAGACTATGAAGATCATCAAGAACAACAACCATCCGAGCCACTGCCTGTTCACCCCGATATCATCTAGAAGGAGAGGTCAGTACAGGTGCATCAAAGCAGGGACCGAGAGACTGAAAAACAGCTTCTATCTCAAGGCCATCAGACTGTTAAACAGCCTCCACTAACATTGAGTGGCTGCTGCCAACACACTGACTCAACTCCAGCCACTTTAATAATGGGAATTTATGGGAAATGATGTAAAATATATCACAAGCCACTTTATTAAACAATGCTACCTAATATAATGTTTACATACCCTACATTATTCATCTCATATGTATATTTATATATTGTACTCTATATCATCTACTGCATCTTTATGTAATACATGTATCACTAGCCACTTTAACTATGCCACTTTGTTTACATACTCATCTCATATGTATATACTGCACTCAATGCCATCTACTGTATCTTGCCTATGCCGCTCTGTACCATCACTCATTCATATATCTTTATGTACATATTCTTTATCCCCTTACACTTGTGTGTATAAGGTAGTAGTTTTGGAATTGTTAGCTAGATTACTTGTTGGTTATTACTGCATTGTCGGAACTAGAAGCACAAGCATTTCGCTACACTCGCATTAACATCGGCTAACCATGTGTATGTGACAAATAAAATTTGATGATTTGATTTCTTAGTTTTAAGACAAACTCATCTGCAGAAAGAGTCTTCTTAGTTTACAAGACCAACTCACCTGCAGAAAGAGACCAAATACAGACCAGTTACAAAACCCTGACTGAAGACAGAGGCCAGTTTTAGAAAGAGACAGACCAGTTACAGACAAGCTACAACACTCTGAATGAAGAGAGAGACCAGCTACAGATCAGTCACTAGTTACTGAGGAGAAAGAAAAGCGACAGTGGGAGAGAAGTGAACCTTGGACCTTGAACCATCTTTTTTAATATTTTCTGTGGTATTGTTAACAAACACGCCCCCATAAAGAAAATGAGAATTAAAAACAGGTTAATCCACAGGATCGACCATGATTGTGCGTAGTTACGACACCTCAAGAATTGCATTTGACGAAAGGCTTGGCACACGCATACTCAAGCTGACTGGCTCTCGTTCAAGCAAATGAGAAATAAGTGCACTCAGGCTATCCGGAAGGCCAAAGTTAGTTACTTTAAGGAGCAGCTCTCTCTCTGTGGGTCTAACCCCAAGAAACAGTTAAAAAAGTAGCGAATAAACCCTCCTCCTCACAGCTGCCCATGTCCCTTAATGTTGATGATGTGGATGTTACTGACAAGAAGAACATGGCTGAGCTCTTTAATCACCACTTCATTAAGTCAGGATTCCTATTTGACTCAGCCATACCTCCTTGTCCGTCCAACATTTCCTCATCTCCCACCCCTTCTAATGCGACTATCCACGATGCTTCTCCCTATTTTTCCACTGCCCCGCTACAAAGTTTCTCCCTGCAGGCAGTCACCGAGTCCAAGGTGCTAAAGGCACTTTTTAAACTTCACCCCCAAAAAACATCTGGGTCAGATGGTTTAGACCCTTTCTTCTTTAAGGTTGCTGCCCCTATCGTCACCAAGCCTTTATCCAGGCTTTTTAACCTCTCTCCTCTCTGGGGAGGTTCCCATTGCTTGGAAGGCAGCCACGGAACATCCTTTATTTAAAGGGGAGATAAAACGGATCCTAACTGTCCTCAATGATGTCACCATTGCCCTTGATTTTAAACAATATTGTGCTGCTATTTATATTGACTTGGCCAAAGCTTTTGATACGGTAGACCATTCCATTCTTGTCGGCCGGCTAAGGAGTATCGGTGTCTCTGAGGGGTCTTTGGCCCGGTTTGCTAACTACTCCTCTCAAAGAGTGCAGTGTTTAAAGTTAGAACATTTGCTGTCTCAGCCACAGCCTGTCACCAAGAAGTAACCCAAGGCTCAATCCTAGGCCCCACGTTCTTCTCAATTTACATCAACAACAATAGTTCAGGCAGTAGGAAGCTTTCTCATTCATTTATATGCAGACGATACAGTCGTATACCCAGCTGGCCCCTAACCCGGATTTTGTGCAACAAAGCTTTCTTAGTGTCCAACAGGCATTTTCTACCCTTAACCTTTTTCTGAACAACTCTAAAACAAAGGTCATGTGGTTTGGTAAGAGGAATGTCCCTTGTCCCACAGGTGAGGGTTTCGAGCATGGGAGTGCTTACAAGTACTTGGGAGTATTGCTAGACGGTGCACTGTCCTTCTCTCAGCACATATCAAAGCTGCAGGCTAAAGTTAAATCTAGACTTGGTTTCCACTATCGAAATTGCTCCTCTTTCACCCCAGCTGCCAAACTAACACTGATTCAGATGACCATCCTACCCATGCTAGATTACGGAGACATAATTTATAGATTGGCAGGTAAGGGTGCTCTCGAGTGGCTAGACGTTCTTTACCATTCAGCCATCAGATTTGCCACCAATGCTCCTTATTGGACACATCACTGCACTCTATACTCCTCTGTAAACTGGTCATCCCTGTATACCCGTCGCAAGACCCACTGATTGATGCTTATTTACAAAAACCCTCTTAGGCCTAACTCCCCCCTATCTGAGATATCTACTGCAGCCCTCATCCTCCACATACAACACCCGTTCTGCCAGTCACATTCTGTTAAAGGTCCCCAAAGCACACACATCCCTGGGTCGCTCCTCTTTTCAGTTCGCTGCAAAAAACACTCAAACTGGACAGTTTTATCTTAATCTCTTCATTCAAAGACTCAACCATGGACACTCTTACTGACAGTTGTTGCTGATTTGTGTGATGTATTGTTGTCTCTACCTTCTTGACCTTTGTGCTGTTGATGTGCACAATAATGTCTGTACTATATTTTGTGCTGCTACCACGTCGTGTTGCAACAATGGTGTTGTTATGTTGTGTTGCTACCATGCTGTGTTGTCATGTGTTGCTGCCTTGCTATGTTATTGTCTTAGGTCTCTCTTTACATTGTGTTGTGTCTCTCTTGTTGTGATGTGTGTTTTGTCCTATATTTATATTGTATTTATTTTATTACCAGGCCCACGTCCCCGCACAAGGCATTTGCCTTTTGGTAGGCAGTCATTGCAAATTTGATTTTGTTCTTAGCTGACTTTCCTAGTTAAATAAAGGTTAAATAAAATAAATCCAAATATATAAAGAAGTGATCTTAATTGAAAGTTCTCACATCTGTTTACCTAATACATGGTCATGAGATCAACAATTGGAACATGACAACTGACATATTTACAACTGACATAACTGACATAAACCATTATGCTATTGTTAAGTGGAAATAAAATATGTGAAGAATAAACGTGAACCTTGTGTCTGAAAACCACTTGTAGATCTTTTCATGTCCAATTATTAGCATACGTTTATCTCTTTAATAATAATAATCACAAAGGCACAGATGAATAAATAAAGGTACAATGTCATTAATCAAGGTCTACCAGCTTTCTGATTGAATGTGATTAGATAGTTAAAACAGTGTCTCCTCCAGTTGGTCACAGACAGAGGGCAGAACTGTACAGACAGGACACACATACTGTACAAGATGCATGCAGACACACGCAGGCCACACGCACACACACAATACACAAGTGAAGTTCCCTTTAAATCCTCTGAAGACATTTTCCACAGAAACTTCATAATATCTCTTCACACTGATTTCGCACAGAGACAGCGTTGTTACAAAATAAATGCCCCTAATTGGTCATCAGTGCGATAAAGAGTTTGAGCCATAACGTGCCCTCCGTTTGAAGGCTGCGGAAACAACCAACATTTCTCACAAAGTGATTGGCTGAAAGGTTGTACTTGTCACTATTTGTTGTCCTGCAGCTGTCATGTTCTATCACTCTGTTAGATGATCCTGTCAGGTCTATGTTCCTGCTTGAAGGTGTTTGGATACTCAACATTATATCAACTGCAGTGGACCAGAATCAGAGCTCAGAGAGGAACCAGGTGAAGTCAAACATCAGAGCTACGACTCAACTACTTGTCAGTACAGTTAGAATCATACAGTAGATATTACCATTACAAGTCAGTTAGAAAGGTTATCAAACAGTTAGTTAAGATGGATGCCTACGTCAACAAAGAGGTTGTTGAAAACAAGAATGGAGCAATGAGGAGAGTGACGACTGAGACACATCCCTCAGGTAAGAACACAGAAAACTCTATCACACAAACACACAAGTTTGGGGCCACCCCCTCACCCCACAGATAGTAAATGAACATGTCATAATCCTGGCTTATTATGTTTTTTATTAAAAGGAAATTAGCGTTAAAACTGTTACATTTCTCTCAGCCTCATTGACAAAATGTGTAGAATAGCAGGAAATGTGCTCCCGAACAGCAACATTTTCTCTCTTTCCCATGGCAAATGAAAAGGCACCCCTGCCAGGTTGGGTGTGGGGGGCCTTGCTCAGACCTGCTCTACACCACTGACCCACGCACGCACGCACACACACACACACACACACTCACACACACACACACACACACACACACACACACACAACAAAGACAAACAAACACATGACTAAAAAACAGAAAAGTCCCAGTGGAAAAGTATATTTTTTTACAATGATTTTACCCTACATTTAAATTTGCATAGGCATGTATGTTTTCAGTGTATTCAGAGGCTCCGACATGTCATACTGATACAGTCAATTCCTGAGGACCCCAGGGAAGAGTAGCTGCTGCTATCGCAACAGCTAAAGGGGATCCTAATAAAATACATAAAATACCACAAGACAGCTGTGAGAAACGATCCTCTTGTAGCTGATCATGATGAAACTGCACTCTGCTGTGTGTCCGTGTGTTTTCACACCAGTGTGTATCTCCCCAGCACCTGACGGTTCAGGGAGAAGACTCTACGGGATGGTTGCTGTAAGCTTTGGGATGCTGTGTGTTCTACAAGTCGCTCTCAACATCTCCCTGCGACTAGAATGTGAGTGGATTATTGTTAAATCATCATGTTATATCAGACTTTGACGACAAGATCTAAAATTCTGATGAATTTTGTTCTGTTTAACTAAGTTCCTCCTATGTTAGATATGTTTAAATGACTGGCAAACCACATCCAATATATTCTGTCCTCTTTTAGCAGACTGTCTGACTGAAGAGACAGACCAGCAACAGAGGGAGAAAGATGATCTTATGGGAACGTTTTCTAATCCGGGTGAGTTTACCTAACACTCGATCATAATATTAATTGTACATGTTCAATACGCACAGGGCCGTAGCAACATGAGGACATTGAGGTGCTGACCTCAGTAACTGTTTCTAATGAGAAACATGAATCAAATAGATTCTTGATCTGACTGAGTTCTAATCGCTTCTCTTTGCAAACGAGTGGAATCAAGACAAGTGGTTTGTTTGTTTAGTTTGCCAACGGATTTGCATCCTGGATTTGCCTTTTAAGCAGCACTTTCACCACTATCTCAAACGGCTAACTCCTCCCTCTCACAGCACTGGCCGAGGGCCTGAGACGTGAAACGACCTACCCCAGCTCGTAGTCCGCTCAAGTAGACACTAGAGACGCTGCTGACTGTGTTTCCGAGATGCCAGACAAAAGTACATTTTAAAACCGACCAGCATCTCCTGCCGTGTCTACAGACATCCCCAAACAAATACAAGTTGAATCTCTGAGAATGAGTACAAAACTATTAAATAGTCGCTTATTGATATGTCAGTCAGTCATGTTTTTCCGATTACCCTCCACAAACACAGTAACAGACAGAGTCACAATCACACAGGTATCCATAACATCAATGCGTTAGTCTTACAGTAAATACGTCACAAACTCATTGCTATAACACCATGTGAACGAATAGCAGAACTTCCACTCATTTGAAATAAATAAGCAATACATTAGTAGTAATCTGTCATCATGTCTGTAAGATTATGAAGCAGGGACTTTTATTGCAGTAATGTTGAAGGGCTCGGGGTAGTATAAGTAATGTATAAGTGCTCTGGGTAGTATAAGTCATGTTGAAGGGCTCTGGGTAGTACAAGTCATGTTGAAGGGCTCTGGGTAGTATAAGTAATGTTGACCGGCTCTGGGTAGTATGATTAATGCTGAAGGACTCTTGGTAGTATAGGTAATGTATAAGGGCTCTGGGTAGTATAAGTCATGTATAAGTGCTCTGGGTAGTATAAGTAATGTTGAAGGGCTCTGGGTAGTATAAGTAATGTATAAGTGCTCTGGGTAGTATAAGTCATGTTGAATTGCTCTGGGTAGTATAAGTAACGTTTAAGGGCTCTGGGTAGTATAAGTCATGTTGACGGGCTCTGGGTAGTATAAGTAATGTATAAGTGCTCTGGGTAGTATAAGTCATGTTGAAGGGCTCTGGGTAGTACAAGTCATGTTGAAGGGCTCTGGGTAGTATAAGTAATGTTGACCGGCTCTGGGTAGTATGATTAATGCTGAAGGACTCTTGGTAGTATAGGTAATGTATAAGGGCTCTGGGTAGTATAAGTCATGTATAAGTGCTCTGGGTAGTATAAGTAATGTTGAAGGGCTCTGGGTAGTATAAGTAATGTATAAGTGCTCTGGGTAGTATAAGTCATGTTGAATTGCTCTGGGTAGTATAAGTAACGTTTAAGGGCTCTGGGTAGTATAAGTCATGTTGACGGGCTCTGGGTAGTATAAGTAATGTTGAAGGGCTCTGGGTAGTATAAGTAATGTATAAGTGCTCTGGGTAGTGTAAGTAATGTATAAGTGCTCTGGGTAGTATAAGTCATGTTGAAGGGCTCTGGGTAGTATAAGTAATGTTGAAGGGCTCGGGTAGTATAAGTAATGTTGAAGGGCTCTGGGTAGTGTAAGTAATGTATAAGGGCTCGGGGTAGTATAAATAATGTTGAAGTGCTCTGGGTAGTATAAGTAATGTTGAAGGGCTCTGGGTAGTATAAGTAATGTTGACCGGCTCTGGGTAGTATAATTAATGGTGAAGGACTCTTGGTAGTATAGGTAATGTATAAGGGCTCTGGGTAGTATAAGTCATGTATAAGTGCTCTGGGTAGTTTAAGTCATGTTGAAGTGCTCTGGGTAGTATAAGTAATGTTGAAGGGCTCTGGGTAGTATAAGTCATGTTGAATGGATCTGGGTAGTATAAATAATGTTGAAGGGCTCTGGGTAGTATAAGTAATGTATAAGTGCTCTGGGTAGTATAAGTAATGTTGAAGGGCTCTGGGTAGTATAAGTAATGTATAAGTGCTATGGGTAGTATAAGTCATGTTGAAGGGCTCTGGGTAGTATAAGTAATGTTGAAGGGCTCTGGGTAGTATAAGTAATGTATAAGTGCTCTGGGTAGTATAAGTAATGTTGAAGGGCTCTGGGTAGTATAAGTCATGTTGAAGGGCTCTGGGTAGTATAAGTAATGTTGAAGGGCTCTGGGTAGTATAAGTCATGTTGAAGTGCTCTGGGTAGTATAAGTCATGTTGAAGGGCTCCGGGTAGTATAAGTCATGTTGACGGGCTCTGGGTAGTATAAGTAATGTTGAAGGGCTCCGGGTAGTATAAGTAATGTTGAATGGCTCTGGGTAGTGTGAGCAATGTATAAGGGCTCTGGGTAGGATAAATAATGTTGAAGTGCTCTGGGTAGTATAAGTAATGTTGAAGGGCTCTGGGTAGTATAAGTAATGTATAAGTGCTCTGGGTAGTATAAGTAATGTTGAATGGCTCTGGGTAACATAGGTAATGTTGAAGGGCTCTGGGTATTGTAAGTAATGCATAAGGGCTCTGGGTAGTATAAGTAATGTTGAAGTGCTCTGGGTAGTATAATTAATGTTGAAGGGCTCTGGCTAGTATAAGTAATGTTTAAGTGCTCTGGGTAGTATAAGTAATGTTGAAGGGCTCGGGGTAGTATAAGTCATGTTGATTGGCTCGGGGTAGTATAAGTAATGTTGAAGGGCTCTGGGTAGTATAAGTAATGGTGAAGGACTCTTGGTAGTATAGGTAATGTATAAGGGCTCTGGGTAGTATAAGTAATGTTGAAGGGCTCTGGGTAGTATAAGTAATGTTGAAGGGCTCTGGGTAGTATAAGTCATGTTGAAGGTCTCTGGGTAGTATAAGTAATGTATAAGTGCTCTGGGTAGTATAAGTCATGTTGAAGGGCTCTGGGTAGTACAAGTCATGTTGAAGGGCTCTGGGTAGTATAAGTAATGTTGACCGGCTCTGGGTAGTATGATTAATGGTGAAGGACTCTTGGTAGTATAGGTAATGTATAAGGGCTCTGGGTAGTATAAGTAATGTATAAGTGCTCTGGGTAGTATAAGTCATGTTGAAGGGCTCTGGGTAGTATAAATAATGTTGAAGGGCTCTGGGTAGTATAAGTAATGTATAAGTGCTCTGGGTAGTATAAGTAATGTTGACGGGCTCTGGGTAGTATAAGTAATGTTGAAGGGCTCTGGGTAGTATAAGTAATGTTGAAGGGCTCTGGGTAGTATAAGTAATGTTGAAGGGCTCTGGGTAGTGTGAGTAATGTATAATGGCTCTGGGTAGGGTACATAATGTTGAAGTGCTCTGGTTAGTATAAGTAATGTTGAAGGGCTCTGGGTAGTATAAGTAATGTATAAGTGCTCTGGGTAGTATAAGTAATGTTGAAGGGCTCTGGGTAGTATAGGTAATGTTGAAGGGCTCTGGGTATTGTAAGTAATGCATAAGGGCTCTGGGTAGTATACGTAATGTTGAAGTGCTCTGGGTAGTATAAGTAATGTTGAAGGGCTCTGGGTAGTATAAGTAATGTATAAGTGCTCTGGGTAGTATACGTAATGTTGAAGGGCTCTGGGTAGTATAAGTAATGTATAAGTGCTCTGGGTAGTATAAGTAATGTTGAAGGGCTCTGGCTAGTATTACTTAGCCAGCTAGAAGGATGAAGTAAGATGGTAACGTTAAAAGGAGCCCACCTCAGCAGTATCACCAAATAGACTACTAAGCTCTCATAATAACTTGCTTTACAAAGATTAGTCTACTGAGACAGACAGTGATGTGGCGCTCAGTGTTGAGGCTCATGAAGGTTGCAATGCATGCAGGAGGAAGCAGAGGAAACAGAGAGAGAGAGGAAGCAAGGCGGAGAGAGGTTAATACAGTGGTTCCAAAACTTAGGGTTGGGGTCCCCTGACTAAATCTGTATCAAAGAAGTTAGGAACTAAAAGAAAAGAAGATGTCTTTAAATATGAACATATTCACATGGCCTATCTTCCCCGTAGGCCTACATTTAAATGCACTCAAAATGCTAACAATGCAGGTGTAAAATAGTCCTACATTTCCTTTATATCACTGGTTGTTCTTCTTATCTCGATCACCACGGAGTTTATAGTTTACCTATTACACATATTTTTCAAACCACAACATCACTGATATTAATACAGAATCCTTAGTAATATTCAAATCATTCATGTGAATGTGATAACATGATCATCTGTGCGGAGCTTGATTAGTCATGCATGGAATTCAAATGTGAACGCAATGTCAGTTGAGAAAAGCCATATCTATGTAAAGAGATGATGAATTACGCATTTCAACAATACAACTGACTGAACAGTGTGACTCAGTGTGACTCATTTCTCATATTCATGTTCTCGTAGTCTCATTTCTCGTATAACATTACTGTTGTATAGCTATTAGGCTGTGTGTTTGTAGATCAACTGAGGTGAATGAACCTACAGCAGCCAAGGTGATAAAGGCTGGAGTCATTTTTGATTGTTTTGCTGTGCTCCAAATAGCATTTGAAAGTTTTTTTATTACATAGAAATGCAGTACTTTTTGGGAAGTTTCAAAACAATTAATCCCGCTGTTTTACGACCTCACTAAAATTCAATCCCTGGTTACGGCCCTGAACGCGTACTAACATTTTTAAAAAAATATTATTTCATTAATGAGTGAGGAATAATGAGATGCCAATGAATGTTTTAACTAACCTGTTCTGAAGGCTGGAACAAGTTTGAATCCTGTTGGTACTTCGTCTCTTCTGAGAGTAAAACCTGGAGTGAGAGCAGACAGGACTGTGTGGAGAGAGGAGCAGACCTGGTGATCGTAAACAGCAGAAAGAAACAGGTGAGAGAGTGGGGGGAGAGAGATAAATACATAGAGAGAGAGAGAGACATGATAAACATCTTTTGATCAGTATTCATTTATCTTTCTCAACAACAGAGATTTATCTTTGCCTTCAACAAGAGAGCCTGGATCGGTCTGACTGACAATGAGACTGAGGGGTCCTGGAAATGGGTAGATGGCACACCACTGATAACAAGGTGAGAGATTTGACCAGTTGTTATATGGAGACTTTGAAAACAAATGATATTGCTTCTGATCATCTTCATAAAAACACATGTTTCCCTTCATAGATGTCATTCAATGAGCTCTATAGATGAATCATAGAAACCAAGCATTATTTTCTTCAAGAAACTAAAAAGTAATTTTTTTGACACTATGTATATATATATATATATATATATACACGTTCTTTACTTTCTGTTGGTGGCCCAAATCTGACAGCGTGTGGCTTTAAAGCTGAAGAAACACAGGTATTATGTATTTTATTTAGGATGATGTTTTACTGACAGTGTGACTGTCTGGTTCTCTGTGTTGTTAACATAGTTACTGGATAATCGACCAGCCTAATAATGGACGAAGTGTTTCAACCTTTCCGGGGGAGGACTGTGTTGAATTACAAAATGGACAAGACCAGCCTGAAAAGACATGGAATGATTTAAATTGTGCACAAAAACGTATCTGGATTTGTGAGTTGTGTAACAATAACTCACAGTAACAACTACCCATCCACCATCTCCCCTTTTCTATCTCTCTCTATGACTCTCTCTGACTCTCCCTCTGTCTCCATCCCTACTCATTTATGTTTTTTTCATTCTGAACATATAAATCAAATTCCCATTCCCATCCCATTTACAGTACTTCCTGGGATGCATTAGTAGCTTCCTGTCTTCAGTAGTTAAATGATGGACACATCAGACACAGACAATGATTGAGACACAACAACACTAAAAGTAAACAGCTGCATTAGAACAGATAGAAAGGACCAGTATGAGGTTGTTAAGTCAGTACAGTCGACTCCTGATAGGTGCACATCAGATAAGTGTGAGACCTGGGTTCAAATACAACTTGAAATCGTTCAAAAGCTTTGATCGTTTGCTTTAGCCTGCCTTCAGAGCCAGGTGGGTACTGGGGCTTTTCTGTAGCAACAGAAGTATTTTAAATCATTTCATATAGAGAGGCATTCTGGTAGTACTCCTTAGACACTGGATTCATTTATTAGGTCTCGTAGTCTCCGAATTCACAGACACCCAAATGTAAATTTTGAAATGGCCTATTGATTAACAAGACACACTGTTTATCTTATTATTTTGTGCTATAATTTGCAGTTTACCTTGGAACATATTATCATTAGAATTATTTTACATTGTTGTGTCTCAATGGGCCGCAAGGCTATAAATAGTATTTATGTGCAATGGTCAGGTCACTCTGAGGAAGATGTCAGCTTTATGTTGAAATGTCAGTCACCTGTTCGCATCCTGTACAATGTATTAAAGTGAGCAATAAGAAATCAATCTGTCTTGTTGTTGACTGCTCCAACTCCTTTTTACCTCGAATTTGTCCATTTGGAAGTTCTCCTTGGCAAGCTATTCTCATATTTTCATACAGTATTTCATCCCAGGTCTGGTAAGTCTACACTACCTACTCAGGAATCAGATGAATATGTTTAAAGGAAAATAACATGTCCCAACCTCAACCACCATGTTACTTTATCTTCCTCTTTTAACATTTCCCTTTCTACTGGGGACAACATATCAAAAACGTCTCAGAAATGGACACAAATCAGACACAGGGGCAGTGATAGGTTCAGAACCTGAGTAGACATTGCTGTATAGTATATAGTCAGAAAACACAATGCATTGTTGGAGATGTCTGATGCCGTTCATGACAAGCCAGATGTAACCAAGAAGGTCAAGTTTGACAGAAGTGAAGCTGAGGAGAGGATTGTGGACATCTACGTCAGTGCAGACACCGAGAGACCATGAGACCAGCACCAAGACAAAGAGGTAGAAGACACTTCTCCAAAGAACGGACCAGGAGGTCAACCTAACACACACACAATTTTTCTCTCTCTCACACACACAATGCAAAGAAAAACTATAAACACATTTTATAACACAGGGAAGAGACCCTTCATAAGTCTTGATGTGTTGTCCGACTGACTGGGATCATAGGTCCACTGTTGGTAAATGTTAGAATTCCTACACATTACCGGCCGTTCTGTTGTTCTCTGATTTAGTTATTGCAGATAACGGGTCTCTCAGAGCTTCTTAGTTTATAAGACCAACTCACTGTCACGGCCGTCGTCGGAATGACACCAAGGTGCAGCGTGGTCAGCGTACATTTTATTTTATTTAGAATAAAATGTCACCAACAAAACAAAGAAATACCAACACGCCCACAACGCTTATAAGGACCATGGTGCCCCTAACAAAGAACTTCCCACAATCACAACAGGGAAAAAAGGCTGCCTAAGTATGATTCCCAATCAGAGACAACGATAGACAGCTGTCCCTGATTGAGAACCATACCCGTCCAAACACAAAGAAATAGAACACATAGAAATCAGAACATAGAATGCCCACCTAAATCACACCCTGACCAAACCAAAATAGAGACATAAAAAGGCTCTCTAAGGTCAGGGTGTGACACTCACCAGCAGAAATAGTCTTTTTAGTTTTTAAGACCAAATCACCTTCAGAAAGAGCCCTCTCCTTTCGGAAAAGCTGAAAACGACTCCATTTTGTTGATCCCTGCCTACAGACAGAAACTAAAACAAGAGGATCTCCCGTGCGGAGGTCTGTTCAACTCTGGTCCGACCAATCTGATTCCACACTCCAAGACAGCTTCCATCACGTGGACTGGGATATGTTTCGTAGTGCGTCAGACAACAACATTGACGAATACGCTGATTCGGTGAGCGAGTTCATTAGAACGTGCGTTGAAGATGTCGTTCCCATAGCAACGATTAAAACATTCCCAAACCAGAATCCGTGGATTGATGGCAGCATTCACGTGAAACTGAAAGCCCGAACCACTGCTTTTAATCAGGGCAAGGTGACCGGAAACATGACCGAATACAAACAGTGTAACTACTCCCTCCGCAAGGCAATCAAACAAGCTAAGCGTCAGTATAGAGACAAAGTAGAATCGCAATTCAACGGCTCAGACACAAGAGGTATGTGGCAGGGTCTACAGTCAATCACGGATTACAAAAAGAAAACCAGCCCCGTCACGGACCAGGATGTCTTGCTCCCAGGCAGACTAAATAACTTTTTTGCCCGCTTTGAGGACAATACAGTGCCACTGACACGGAACACAACTAAAACATGCGGACTCTCCTTCACTGCAGCCGACGTGAGGAAAACATTTAAACGTGTCAACCCTCGCAAGGCTGCAGGCCCAGACGGCATCCCCAGCCGCGCCCTCAGAGCATGCGCAGACCAGCTGGCTGGTGTGTTTACGGACATATTCAATCAATCCCTATCCCAGTCTGTTGTTCCCACATGCTTCAAGAGGGCCACCATTGTTCCTATTCCTAAATAAGCTAAGGTAATTGAGCTAAACCACTATCGCCCCGTAGCACTCACTTCCGTCATCATGAAGTGCTTTGAGAGACTAGTCAAGGACCATATCACCTCTACCCTACCTGACACCCTAGACCCACTCCAATTTGCTTACCGCCCAAATAGGTCCACAGACGATGCAATCTCAACCACACTGCACACTGCCCTAACCCATCTGGACAAGAGGAATACCTATGTGAGAATGCTGTTCATCGACTACAGCTCGGCATTTAACACCATAGTGCCCTCCAAGCTCGTCATCAAGCTCGAGACCCTGGGTCTCGACCCCGCCCTGTGCAACTGGGTACTGGACTTCCTGACGGGCCGCCCCCAGGTGGTGAGGGTAGGCAACAACATTTCCACCCCGCTGATCCTCAACACTGGGGCCCCACAAGGGTGCGTTCTCCCTCTCCTGTACTCCCTGTTCACCCACGACTGTGTGGCCACGCACGCCTCCAACTCAATCATCAAGTTTGCGGACGACACAACAGTGGTAGGCTTGATTACCAACGATGACGAGACGGCCTACAGGGAGGAGGTGAGGGCCCTCGGAGTGTGGTGTCAGGAAAATAACCTCACACTCAACGTCAACAAAACTAAGGAGATGATTGTGGACTTCAGGAAACAGCAGAGGGAACACCCTCCTATCCACATCGATGGAACAGTAGTGGAGAGGGTAGTAAGTTTTAAGTTCCTCGGGGTACACATCACAGACAAACTGAATTGGTCCACTCACACAGACAGCATTGTGAAGAAGGCGCAGCAGCGCCTCTTCAACCTCAGGAGGCTGAAGAAATTCGGCTTGTCACCAAAAGCACTCACAAACTTCTACAGATGCACAATCGAGAGCATCCTGTCGGGCTGTATCACCGCCTGGTACGGCAACTGCTCCGCCCACAACCGTAAGGCTCTCCAGTGGGTAGCGAGGTCTGCCCAATGCATCACCCGGGGGCAAACTACCTGCCCTCCAGGATACCTACACCACCCGATGTCACAGGAAGACTATGAAGATCATCAAGAACAACAACCATCCGAGCCACTGCCTGTTCACCCCGATATCATCTAGAAGGAGAGGTCAGTACAGGTGCATCAAAGCAGGGACCGAGAGACTGAAAAACAGCTTCTATCTCAAGGCCATCAGACTGTTAAACAGCCTCCACTAACATTGAGTGGCTGCTGCCAACACACTGACTCAACTCCAGCCACTTTAATAATGGGAATTTATGGGAAATGATGTAAAATATATCACAAGCCACTTTATTAAACAATGCTACCTAATATAATGTTTACATACCCTACATTATTCATCTCATATGTATATTTATATATTGTACTCTATATCATCTACTGCATCTTTATGTAATACATGTATCACTAGCCACTTTAACTATGCCACTTTGTTTACATACTCATCTCATATGTATATACTGCACTCAATGCCATCTACTGTATCTTGCCTATGCCGCTCTGTACCATCACTCATTCATATATCTTTATGTACATATTCTTTATCCCCTTACACTTGTGTGTATAAGGTAGTAGTTTTGGAATTGTTAGCTAGATTACTTGTTGGTTATTACTGCATTGTCGGAACTAGAAGCACAAGCATTTCGCTACACTCGCATTAACATCGGCTAACCATGTGTATGTGACAAATAAAATTTGATGATTTGATTTCTTAGTTTTAAGACAAACTCATCTGCAGAAAGAGTCTTCTTAGTTTACAAGACCAACTCACCTGCAGAAAGAGACCAAATACAGACCAGTTACAAAACCCTGACTGAAGACAGAGGCCAGTTTTAGAAAGAGACAGACCAGTTACAGACAAGCTACAACACTCTGAATGAAGAGAGAGACCAGCTACAGATCAGTCACTAGTTACTGAGGAGAAAGAAAAGCGACAGTGGGAGAGAAGTGAACCTTGGACCTTGAACCATCTTTTTTAATATTTTCTGTGGTATTGTTAACAAACACGCCCCCATAAAGAAAATGAGAATTAAAAACAGGTTAATCCACAGGATCGACCATGATTGTGCGTAGTTACGACACCTCAAGAATTGCATTTGACGAAAGGCTTGGCACACGCATACTCAAGCTGACTGGCTCTCGTTCAAGCAAATGAGAAATAAGTGCACTCAGGCTATCCGGAAGGCCAAAGTTAGTTACTTTAAGGAGCAGCTCTCTCTCTGTGGGTCTAACCCCAAGAAACAGTTAAAAAAGTAGCGAATAAACCCTCCTCCTCACAGCTGCCCATGTCCCTTAATGTTGATGATGTGGATGTTACTGACAAGAAGAACATGGCTGAGCTCTTTAATCACCACTTCATTAAGTCAGGATTCCTATTTGACTCAGCCATACCTCCTTGTCCGTCCAACATTTCCTCATCTCCCACCCCTTCTAATGCGACTATCCACGATGCTTCTCCCTATTTTTCCACTGCCCCGCTACAAAGTTTCTCCCTGCAGGCAGTCACCGAGTCCAAGGTGCTAAAGGCACTTTTTAAACTTCACCCCCAAAAAACATCTGGGTCAGATGGTTTAGACCCTTTCTTCTTTAAGGTTGCTGCCCCTATCGTCACCAAGCCTTTATCCAGGCTTTTTAACCTCTCTCCTCTCTGGGGAGGTTCCCATTGCTTGGAAGGCAGCCACGGAACATCCTTTATTTAAAGGGGAGATAAAACGGATCCTAACTGTCCTCAATGATGTCACCATTCCCCTTGATTTTAAACAATGTTGTGCTGCTATTTATATTGACTTGGCCAAAGCTTTTGATACGGTAGACCATTCCATTCTTGTCGGCCGGCTAAGGAGTATCGGTGTCTCTGAGGGGTCTTTGGCCCGGTTTGCTAACTACTCCTCTCAAAGAGTGCAGTGTTTAAAGTTAGAACATTTGCTGTCTCAGCCACAGCCTGTCACCAAGAAGTAACCCAAGGCTCAATCCTAGGCCCCACGTTCTTCTCAATTTACATCAACAACAATAGTTCAGGCAGTAGGAAGCTTTCTCATTCATTTATATGCAGACGATACAGTCGTATACCCAGCTGGCCCCTAACCCGGATTTTGTGCAACAAAGCTTTCTTAGTGTCCAACAGGCATTTTCTACCCTTAACCTTTTTCTGAACAACTCTAAAACAAAGGTCATGTGGTTTGGTAAGAGGAATGTCCCTTGTCCCACAGGTGAGGGTTTCGAGCATGGGAGTGCTTACAAGTACTTGGGAGTATTGCTAGACGGTGCACTGTCCTTCTCTCAGCACATATCAAAGCTGCAGGCTAAAGTTAAATCTAGACTTGGTTTCCACTATCGAAATTGCTCCTCTTTCACCCCAGCTGCCAAACTAACACTGATTCAGATGACCATCCTACCCATGCTAGATTACGGAGACATAATTTATAGATTGGCAGGTAAGGGTGCTCTCGAGTGGCTAGACGTTCTTTACCATTCAGCCATCAGATTTGCCACCAATGCTCCTTATTGGACACATCACTGCACTCTATACTCCTCTGTAAACTGGTCATCCCTGTATACCCGTCGCAAGACCCACTGATTGATGCTTATTTACAAAAACCCTCTTAGGCCTAACTCCCCCCTATCTGAGATATCTACTGCAGCCCTCATCCTCCACATACAACACCCGTTCTGCCAGTCACATTCTGTTAAAGGTCCCCAAAGCACACACATCCCTGGGTCGCTCCTCTTTTCAGTTCGCTGCAAAAAACACTCAAACTGGACAGTTTTATCTTAATCTCTTCATTCAAAGACTCAACCATGGACACTCTTACTGACAGTTGTTGCTGATTTGTGTGATGTATTGTTGTCTCTACCTTCTTGACCTTTGTGCTGTTGATGTGCCCAATAATGTCTGTACTATATTTTGTGCTGCTACCACGTCGTGTTGCAACAATGGTGTTGTTATGTTGTGTTGCTACCATGCTGTGTTGTCATGTGTTGCTGCCTTGCTATGTTATTGTCTTAGGTCTCTCTTTACATTGTGTTGTGTCTCTCTTGTTGTGATGTGTGTTTTGTCCTATATTTATATTGTATTTATTTTATTACCAGGCCCACGTCCCCGCACAAGGCATTTGCCTTTTGGTAGGCAGTCATTGCAAATTTGATTTTGTTCTTAGCTGACTTTCCTAGTTAAATAAAGGTTAAATAAAATAAATCCAAATATATAAAGAAGTGATCTTAATTGAAAGTTCTCACATCTGTTTACCTAATACATGGTCATGAGATCAACAATTGGAACATGACAACTGACATATTTACAACTGACATAACTGACATAAACCATTATGCTATTGTTAAGTGGAAATAAAATATGTGAAGAATAAACGTGAACCTTGTGTCTGAAAACCACTTGTAGATCTTTTCATGTCCAATTATTAGCATACGTTTATCTCTTTAATAATAATAATCACAAAGGCACAGATGAATAAATAAAGGTACAATGTCATTAATCAAGGTCTACCAGCTTTCTGATTGAATGTGATTAGATAGTTAAAACAGTGTCTCCTCCAGTTGGTCACAGACAGAGGGCAGAACTGTACAGACAGGACACACATACTGTACAAGATGCATGCAGACACACGCAGGCCACACGCACACACACAATACACAAGTGAAGTTCCCTTTAAATCCTCTGAAGACATTTTCCACAGAAACTTCATAATATCTCTTCACACTGATTTCGCACAGAGACAGCGTTGTTACAAAATAAATGCCCCTAATTGGTCATCAGTGCGATAAAGAGTTTGAGCCATAACGTGCCCTCCGTTTGAAGGCTGCGGAAACAACCAACATTTCTCACAAAGTGATTGGCTGAAAGGTTGTACTTGTCACTATTTGTTGTCCTGCAGCTGTCATGTTCTATCACTCTGTTAGATGATCCTGTCAGGTCTATGTTCCTGCTTGAAGGTGTTTGGATACTCAACATTATATCAACTGCAGTGGACCAGAATCAGAGCTCAGAGAGGAACCAGGTGAAGTCAAACATCAGAGCTACGACTCAACTACTTGTCAGTACAGTTAGAATCATACAGTAGATATTACCATTACAAGTCAGTTAGAAAGGTTATCAAACAGTTAGTTAAGATGGATGCCTACGTCAACAAAGAGGTTGTTGAAAACAAGAATGGAGCAATGAGGAGAGTGACGACTGAGACACATCCCTCAGGTAAGAACACAGAAAACTCTATCACACAAACACACAAGTTTGGGGCCACCCCCTCACCCCACAGATAGTAAATGAACATGTCATAATCCTGGCTTATTATGTTTTTTATTAAAAGGAAATTAGCGTTAAAACTGTTACATTTCTCTCAGCCTCATTGACAAAATGTGTAGAATAGCAGGAAATGTGCTCCCGAACAGCAACATTTTCTCTCTTTCCCATGGCAAATGAAAAGGCACCCCTGCCAGGTTGGGTGTGGGGGGCCTTGCTCAGACCTGCTCTACACCACTGACCCACGCACGCACGCACACACACACACACACACACTCACACACACACACACACACACACACACACACACAACAAAGACAAACAAACACATGACTAAAAAACAGAAAAGTCCCAGTGGAAAAGTATATTTTTTTACAATGATTTTACCCTACATTTAAATTTGCATAGGCATGTATGTTTTCAGTGTATTCAGAGGCTCCGACATGTCATACTGATACAGTCAATTCCTGAGGACCCCAGGGAAGAGTAGCTGCTGCTATCGCAACAGCTAAAGGGGATCCTAATAAAATACATAAAATACCACAAGACAGCTGTGAGAAACGATCCTCTTGTAGCTGATCATGATGAAACTGCACTCTGCTGTGTGTCCGTGTGTTTTCACACCAGTGTGTATCTCCCCAGCACCTGACGGTTCAGGGAGAAGACTCTACGGGATGGTTGCTGTAAGCTTTGGGATGCTGTGTGTTCTACAAGTCGCTCTCAACATCTCCCTGCGACTAGAATGTGAGTGGATTATTGTTAAATCATCATGTTATATCAGACTTTGACGACAAGATCTAAAATTCTGATGAATTTTGTTCTGTTTAACTAAGTTCCTCCTATGTTAGATATGTTTAAATGACTGGCAAACCACATCCAATATATTCTGTCCTCTTTTAGCAGACTGTCTGACTGAAGAGACAGACCAGCAACAGAGGGAGAAAGATGATCTTATGGGAACGTTTTCTAATCCGGGTGAGTTTACCTAACACTCGATCATAATATTAATTGTACATGTTCAATACGCACAGGGCCGTAGCAACATGAGGACATTGAGGTGCTGACCTCAGTAACTGTTTCTAATGAGAAACATGAATCAAATAGATTCTTGATCTGACTGAGTTCTAATCGCTTCTCTTTGCAAACGAGTGGAATCAAGACAAGTGGTTTGTTTGTTTAGTTTGCCAACGGATTTGCATCCTGGATTTGCCTTTTAAGCAGCACTTTCACCACTATCTCAAACGGCTAACTCCTCCCTCTCACAGCACTGGCCGAGGGCCTGAGACGTGAAACGACCTACCCCAGCTCGTAGTCCGCTCAAGTAGACACTAGAGACGCTGCTGACTGTGTTTCCGAGATGCCAGACAAAAGTACATTTTAAAACCGACCAGCATCTCCTGCCGTGTCTACAGACATCCCCAAACAAATACAAGTTGAATCTCTGAGAATGAGTACAAAACTATTAAATAGTCGCTTATTGATATGTCAGTCAGTCATGTTTTTCCGATTACCCTCCACAAACACAGTAACAGACAGAGTCACAATCACACAGGTATCCATAACATCAATGCGTTAGTCTTACAGTAAATACGTCACAAACTCATTGCTATAACACCATGTGAACGAATAGCAGAACTTCCACTCATTTGAAATAAATAAGCAATACATTAGTAGTAATCTGTCATCATGTCTGTAAGATTATGAAGCAGGGACTTTTATTGCAGTAATGTTGAAGGGCTCGGGGTAGTATAAGTAATGTATAAGTGCTCTGGGTAGTATAAGTCATGTTGAAGGGCTCTGGGTAGTACAAGTCATGTTGAAGGGCTCTGGGTAGTATAAGTAATGTTGACCGGCTCTGGGTAGTATGATTAATGCTGAAGGACTCTTGGTAGTATAGGTAATGTATAAGGGCTCTGGGTAGTATAAGTCATGTATAAGTGCTCTGGGTAGTATAAGTAATGTTGAAGGGCTCTGGGTAGTATAAGTAATGTATAAGTGCTCTGGGTAGTATAAGTCATGTTGAATTGCTCTGGGTAGTATAAGTAACGTTTAAGGGCTCTGGGTAGTATAAGTCATGTTGACGGGCTCTGGGTAGTATAAGTAATGTATAAGTGCTCTGGGTAGTATAAGTCATGTTGAAGGGCTCTGGGTAGTACAAGTCATGTTGAAGGGCTCTGGGTAGTATAAGTAATGTTGACCGGCTCTGGGTAGTATGATTAATGCTGAAGGACTCTTGGTAGTATAGGTAATGTATAAGGGCTCTGGGTAGTATAAGTCATGTATAAGTGCTCTGGGTAGTATAAGTAATGTTGAAGGGCTCTGGGTAGTATAAGTAATGTATAAGTGCTCTGGGTAGTATAAGTCATGTTGAATTGCTCTGGGTAGTATAAGTAACGTTTAAGGGCTCTGGGTAGTATAAGTCATGTTGACGGGCTCTGGGTAGTATAAGTAATGTTGAAGGGCTCTGGGTAGTATAAGTAATGTATAAGTGCTCTGGGTAGTGTAAGTAATGTATAAGTGCTCTGGGTAGTATAAGTCATGTTGAAGGGCTCTGGGTAGTATAAGTAATGTTGAAGGGCTCGGGTAGTATAAGTAATGTTGAAGGGCTCTGGGTAGTGTAAGTAATGTATAAGGGCTCGGGGTAGTATAAATAATGTTGAAGTGCTCTGGGTAGTATAAGTAATGTTGAAGGGCTCTGGGTAGTATAAGTAATGTTGACCGGCTCTGGGTAGTATAATTAATGGTGAAGGACTCTTGGTAGTATAGGTAATGTATAAGGGCTCTGGGTAGTATAAGTCATGTATAAGTGCTCTGGGTAGTTTAAGTCATGTTGAAGTGCTCTGGGTAGTATAAGTAATGTTGAAGGGCTCTGGGTAGTATAAGTCATGTTGAATGGATCTGGGTAGTATAAATAATGTTGAAGGGCTCTGGGTAGTATAAGTAATGTATAAGTGCTCTGGGTAGTATAAGTAATGTTGAAGGGCTCTGGGTAGTATAAGTAATGTATAAGTGCTATGGGTAGTATAAGTCATGTTGAAGGGCTCTGGGTAGTATAAGTAATGTTGAAGGGCTCTGGGTAGTATAAGTAATGTATAAGTGCTCTGGGTAGTATAAGTAATGTTGAAGGGCTCTGGGTAGTATAAGTCATGTTGAAGGGCTCTGGGTAGTATAAGTCATGTTGAAGGGCTCTGGGTAGTATAAGTCATGTTGAAGTGCTCTGGGTAGTATAAGTCATGTTGAAGGGCTCCGGGTAGTATAAGTCATGTTGACGGGCTCTGGGTAGTATAAGTAATGTTGAAGGGCTCCGGGTAGTATAAGTAATGTTGAATGGCTCTGGGTAGTGTGAGCAATGTATAAGGGCTCTGGGTAGGATAAATAATGTTGAAGTGCTCTGGGTAGTATAAGTAATGTTGAAGGGCTCTGGGTAGTATAAGTAATGTATAAGTGCTCTGGGTAGTATAAGTAATGTTGAATGGCTCTGGGTAACATAGGTAATGTTGAAGGGCTCTGGGTATTGTAAGTAATGCATAAGGGCTCTGGGTAGTATAAGTAATGTTGAAGTGCTCTGGGTAGTATAATTAATGTTGAAGGGCTCTGGCTAGTATAAGTAATGTTTAAGTGCTCTGGGTAGTATAAGTAATGTTGAAGGGCTCGGGGTAGTATAAGTCATGTTGATTGGCTCGGGGTAGTATAAGTAATGTTGAAGGGCTCTGGGTAGTATAAGTAATGGTGAAGGACTCTTGGTAGTATAGGTAATGTATAAGGGCTCTGGGTAGTATAAGTAATGTTGAAGGGCTCTGGGTAGTATAAGTAATGTTGAAGGGCTCTGGGTAGTATAAGTCATGTTGAAGGTCTCTGGGTAGTATAAGTAATGTATAAGTGCTCTGGGTAGTATAAGTCATGTTGAAGGGCTCTGGGTAGTACAAGTCATGTTGAAGGGCTCTGGGTAGTATAAGTAATGTTGACCGGCTCTGGGTAGTATGATTAATGGTGAAGGACTCTTGGTAGTATAGGTAATGTATAAGGGCTCTGGGTAGTATAAGTAATGTATAAGTGCTCTGGGTAGTATAAGTCATGTTGAAGGGCTCTGGGTAGTATAAATAATGTTGAAGGGCTCTGGGTAGTATAAGTAATGTATAAGTGCTCTGGGTAGTATAAGTAATGTTGACGGGCTCTGGGTAGTATAAGTAATGTTGAAGGGCTCTGGGTAGTATAAGTAATGTTGAAGGGCTCTGGGTAGTATAAGTAATGTTGAAGGGCTCTGGGTAGTGTGAGTAATGTATAATGGCTCTGGGTAGGGTACATAATGTTGAAGTGCTCTGGTTAGTATAAGTAATGTTGAAGGGCTCTGGGTAGTATAAGTAATGTATAAGTGCTCTGGGTAGTATAAGTAATGTTGAAGGGCTCTGGGTAGTATAGGTAATGTTGAAGGGCTCTGGGTATTGTAAGTAATGCATAAGGGCTCTGGGTAGTATACGTAATGTTGAAGTGCTCTGGGTAGTATAAGTAATGTTGAAGGGCTCTGGGTAGTATAAGTAATGTATAAGTGCTCTGGGTAGTATACGTAATGTTGAAGGGCTCTGGGTAGTATAAGTAATGTATAAGTGCTCTGGGTAGTATAAGTAATGTTGAAGGGCTCTGGCTAGTATTACTTAGCCAGCTAGAAGGATGAAGTAAGATGGTAACGTTAAAAGGAGCCCACCTCAGCAGTATCACCAAATAGGCTACTAAGCTCTCATAATAACTTGCTTTACAAAGATTAGTCTACTGAGACAGACAGTGATGTGGCGCTCAGTGTTGAGGCTCATGAAGGTTGCAATGCATGCAGGAGGAAGCAGAGGAAACAGAGAGAGAGAGGAAGCAAGGCGGAGAGAGGTTAATACAGTGGTTCCAAAACTTAGGGTTGGGGTCCCCTGACTAAATCTGTATCAAAGAAGTTAGGAACTAAAAGAAAAGAAGATGTCTTTAAATATGAACATATTCACATGGCCTATCTTCCCCGTAGGCCTACATTTAAATGCACTCAAAATGCTAACAATGCAGGTGTAAAATAGTCCTACATTTCCTTTATATCACTGGTTGTTCTTCTTATCTCGATCACCACGGAGTTTATAGTTTACCTATTACACATATTTTTCAAACCACAACATCACTGATATTAATACAGAATCCTTAGTAATATTCAAATCATTCATGTGAATGTGATAACATGATCATCTGTGCGGAGCTTGATTAGTCATGCATGGAATTCAAATGTGAACGCAATGTCAGTTGAGAAAAGCCATATCTATGTAAAGAGATGATGAATTACGCATTTCAACAATACAACTGACTGAACAGTGTGACTCAGTGTGACTCATTTCTCATATTCATGTTCTCGTAGTCTCATTTCTCGTATAACATTACTGTTGTATAGCTATTAGGCTGTGTGTTTGTAGATCAACTGAGGTGAATGAACCTACAGCAGCCAAGGTGATAAAGGCTGGAGTCATTTTTGATTGTTTTGCTGTGCTCCAAATAGCATTTGAAAGTTTTTTTATTACATAGAAATGCAGTACTTTTTGGGAAGTTTCAAAACAATTAATCCCGCTGTTTTACGACCTCACTAAAATTCAATCCCTGGTTACGGCCCTGAACGCGTACTAACATTTTAAAAAAAATATTATTTCATTAATGAGTGAGGAATAATGAGATGCCAATGAATGTTTTAACTAACCTGTTCTGAAGGCTGGAACAAGTTTGAATCCTGTTGGTACTTCGTCTCTTCTGAGAGTAAAACCTGGAGTGAGAGCAGACAGGACTGTGTGGAGAGAGGAGCAGACCTGGTGATCGTAAACAGCAGAAAGAAACAGGTGAGAGAGTGGGGGGAGAGAGATAAATACATAGAGAGAGAGAGAGACATGATAAACATCTTTTGATCAGTATTCATTTATCTTTCTCAACAACAGAGATTTATCTTTGCCTTCAACAAGAGAGCCTGGATCGGTCTGACTGACAATGAGACTGAGGGGTCCTGGAAATGGGTAGATGGCACACCACTGATAACAAGGTGAGAGATTTGACCAGTTGTTATATGGAGACTTTGAAAACAAATGATATTGCTTCTGATCATCTTCATAAAAACACATGTTTCCCTTCATAGATGTCATTCAATGAGCTCTATAGATGAATCATAGAAACCAAGCATTATTTTCTTCAAGAAACTAAAAAGTAATTTTTTTGACACTATGTATATATATATATATATATATATACACGTTCTTTACTTTCTGTTGGTGGCCCAAATCTGACAGCGTGTGGCTTTAAAGCTGAAGAAACACAGGTATTATGTATTTTATTTAGGATGATGTTTTACTGACAGTGTGACTGTCTGGTTCTCTGTGTTGTTAACATAGTTACTGGATAATCGACCAGCCTAATAATGGACGAAGTGTTTCAACCTTTCCGGGGGAGGACTGTGTTGAATTACAAAATGGACAAGACCAGCCTGAAAAGACATGGAATGATTTAAATTGTGCACAAAAACGTATCTGGATTTGTGAGTTGTGTAACAATAACTCACAGTAACAACTACCCATCCACCATCTCCCCTTTTCTATCTCTCTCTATGACTCTCTCTGACTCTCCCTCTGTCTCCATCCCTACTCATTTATGTTTTTTTCATTCTGAACATATAAATCAAATTCCCATTCCCATCCCATTTACAGTACTTCCTGGGATGCATTAGTAGCTTCCTGTCTTCAGTAGTTAAATGATGGACACATCAGACACAGACAATGATTGAGACACAACAACACTAAAAGTAAACAGCTGCATTAGAACAGATAGAAAGGACCAGTATGAGGTTGTTAAGTCAGTACAGTCGACTCCTGATAGGTGCACATCAGATAAGTGTGAGACCTGGGTTCAAATACAACTTGAAATCGTTCAAAAGCTTTGATCGTTTGCTTTAGCCTGCCTTCAGAGCCAG
This sequence comes from Oncorhynchus mykiss, assembly GCF_013265735.2. Classification (NCBI taxonomy): domain Eukaryota; kingdom Metazoa; phylum Chordata; class Actinopteri; order Salmoniformes; family Salmonidae; genus Oncorhynchus; species Oncorhynchus mykiss. The sequence continues at coordinate 56,722,250 of NC_048574.1, forward strand.
GTGGGTACTGGGGCTTTTCTGTAGCAACAGAAGTATTTTAAATCATTTCATATAGAGAGGCATTCTGGTAGTACTCCTTAGACACTGGATTCATTTATTAGGTCTCGTAGTCTCCGAATTCACAGACACCCAAATGTAAATTTTGAAATGGCCTATTGATTAACAAGACACACTGTTTATCTTATTATTTTGTGCTATAATTTGCAGTTTACCTTGGAACATATTATCATTAGAATTATTTTACATTGTTGTGTCTCAATGGGCCGCAAGGCTATAAATAGTATTTATGTGCAATGGTCAGGTCACTCTGAGGAAGATGTCAGCTTTATGTTGAAATGTCAGTCACCTGTTCGCATCCTGTACAATGTATTAAAGTGAGCAATAAGAAATCAATCTGTCTTGTTGTTGACTGCTCCAACTCCTTTTTACCTCGAATTTGTCCATTTGGAAGTTCTCCTTGGCAAGCTATTCTCATATTTTCATACAGTATTTCATCCCAGGTCTGGTAAGTCTACACTACCTACTCAGGAATCAGATGAATATGTTTAAAGGAAAATAACATGTCCCAACCTCAACCACCATGTTACTTTATCTTCCTCTTTTAACATTTCCCTTTCTACTGGGGACAACATATCAAAAACGTCTCAGAAATGGACACAAATCAGACACAGGGGCAGTGATAGGTTCAGAACCTGAGTAGACATTGCTGTATAGTATATAGTCAGAAAACACAATGCATTGTTGGAGATGTCTGATGCCGTTCATGACAAGCCAGATGTAACCAAGAAGGTCAAGTTTGACAGAAGTGAAGCTGAGGAGAGGATTGTGGACATCTACGTCAGTGCAGACACCGAGAGACCATGAGACCAGCACCAAGACAAAGAGGTAGAAGACACTTCTCCAAAGAACGGACCAGGAGGTCAACCTAACACACACACAATTTTTCTCTCTCTCACACACACAATGCAAAGAAAAACTATAAACACATTTTATAACACAGGGAAGAGACCCTTCATAAGTCTTGATGTGTTGTCCGACTGACTGGGATCATAGGTCCACTGTTGGTAAATGTTAGAATTCCTACACATTACCGGCCGTTCTGTTGTTCTCTGATTTAGTTATTGCAGATAACGGGTCTCTCAGAGCTTCTTAGTTTATAAGACCAACTCACTGTCACGGCCGTCGTCGGAATGACACCAAGGTGCAGCGTGGTCAGCGTACATTTTATTTTATTTAGAATAAAATGTCACCAACAAAACAAAGAAATACCAACACGCCCACAACGCTTATAAGGACCATGGTGCCCCTAACAAAGAACTTCCCACAATCACAACAGGGAAAAAAGGCTGCCTAAGTATGATTCCCAATCAGAGACAACGATAGACAGCTGTCCCTGATTGAGAACCATACCCGTCCAAACACAAAGAAATAGAACACATAGAAATCAGAACATAGAATGCCCACCTAAATCACACCCTGACCAAACCAAAATAGAGACATAAAAAGGCTCTCTAAGGTCAGGGTGTGACACTCACCAGCAGAAAGAGTCTTTTTAGTTTTTAAGACCAAATCACCTTCAGAAAGAGCCCTCTCCTTTCGGAAAAGCTGAAAACGACTCCATTTTGTTGATCCCTGCCTACAGACAGAAACTAAAACAAGAGGATCTCCCGTGCGGAGGTCTGTTCAACTCTGGTCCGACCAATCTGATTCCACACTCCAAGACAGCTTCCATCACGTGGACTGGGATATGTTTCGTAGTGCGTCAGACAACAACATTGACGAATACGCTGATTCGGTGAGCGAGTTCATTAGAACGTGCGTTGAAGATGTCGTTCCCATAGCAACGATTAAAACATTCCCAAACCAGAATCCGTGGATTGATGGCAGCATTCACGTGAAACTGAAAGCCCGAACCACTGCTTTTAATCAGGGCAAGGTGACCGGAAACATGACCGAATACAAACAGTGTAACTACTCCCTCCGCAAGGCAATCAAACAAGCTAAGCGTCAGTATAGAGACAAAGTAGAATCGCAATTCAACGGCTCAGACACAAGAGGTATGTGGCAGGGTCTACAGTCAATCACGGATTACAAAAAGAAAACCAGCCCCGTCACGGACCAGGATGTCTTGCTCCCAGGCAGACTAAATAACTTTTTTGCCCGCTTTGAGGACAATACAGTGCCACTGACACGGAACACAACTAAAACATGCGGACTCTCCTTCACTGCAGCCGACGTGAGGAAAACATTTAAACGTGTCAACCCTCGCAAGGCTGCAGGCCCAGACGGCATCCCCAGCCGCGCCCTCAGAGCATGCGCAGACCAGCTGGCTGGTGTGTTTACGGACATATTCAATCAATCCCTATCCCAGTCCGTTGTTCCCACATGCTTCAAGAGGGCCACCATTGTTCCTATTCCTAAATAAGCTAAGGTAATTGAGCTAAACCACTATCGCCCCGTAGCACTCACTTCCGTCATCATGAAGTGCTTTGAGAGACTAGTCAAGGACCATATCACCTCTACCCTACCTGACACCCTAGACCCACTCCAATTTGCTTACCGCCCAAATAGGTCCACAGACGATGCAATCTCAACCACACTGCACACTGCCCTAACCCATCTGGACAAGAGGAATACCTATGTGAGAATGCTGTTCATCGACTACAGCTCGGCATTTAACACCATAGTGCCCTCCAAGCTTGTCATCAAGCTCGAGACCCTGGGTCTCGACCCCGCCCTGTGCAACTGGGTACTGGACTTCCTGACGGGCCGCCCCCAGGTGGTGAGGGTAGGCAACAACATTTCCACCCCGCTGATCCTCAACACTGGGGCCCCACAAGGGTGCGTTCTCCCTCTCCTGTACTCCCTGTTCACCCACGACTGTGTGGCCACGCACGCCTCCAACTCAATCATCAAGTTTGCGGACGACACAACAGTGGTAGGCTTGATTACCAACAATGACGAGACGGCCTACAGGGAGGAGGTGAGGGCCCTCGGAGTGTGGTGTCAGGAAAATAACCTCACACTCAACGTCAACAAAACTAAGGAGATGATTGTGGACTTCAGGAAACAGCAGAGGGAACACCCTCCTATCCACATCGATGGAACAGTAGTGGAGAGGGTAGTAAGTTTTAAGTTCCTCGGGGTACACATCACAGACAAACTGAATTGGTCCACTCACACAGACAGCATTGTGAAGAAGGCGCAGCAGCGCCTCTTCAACCTCAGGAGGCTGAAGAAATTCGGCTTGTCACCAAAAGCACTCACAAACTTCTACAGATGCACAATCGAGAGCATCCTGTCGGGCTGTATCACCGCCTGGTACGGCAACTGCTCCGCCCACAACCGTAAGGCTCTCCAGTGGGTAGCGAGGTCTGCCCAATGCATCACCCGGGGGCAAACTACCTGCCCTCCAGGATACCTACACCACCCGATGTCACAGGAAGACTATGAAGATCATCAAGAACAACAACCATCCGAGCCACTGCCTGTTCACCCCGATATCATCTAGAAGGAGAGGTCAGTACAGGTGCATCAAAGCAGGGACCGAGAGACTGAAAAACAGCTTCTATCTCAAGGCCATCAGACTGTTAAACAGCCTCCACTAACATTGAGTGGCTGCTGCCAACACACTGACTCAACTCCAGCCACTTTAATAATGGGAATTTATGGGAAATGATGTAAAATATATCACAAGCCACTTTATTAAACAATGCTACCTAATATAAATGTTTACATACCCTACATTATTCATCTCATATGTATATTTATATATTGTACTCTATATCATCTACTGCATCTTTATGTAATACATGTATCACTAGCCACTTTAACTATGCCACTTTGTTTACATACTCATCTCATATGTATATACTGCACTCAATGCCATCTACTGTATCTTGCCTATGCCGCTCTGTACCATCACTCATTCATATATCTTTATGTACATATTCTTTATCCCCTTACACTTGTGTGTATAAGGTAGTAGTTTTGGAATTGTTAGCTAGATTACTTGTTGGTTATTACTGCATTGTCGGAACTAGAAGCACAAGCATTTCGCTACACTCGCATTAACATCGGCTAACCATGTGTATGTGACAAATAAAATTTGATGATTTGATTTCTTAGTTTTAAGACAAACTCATCTGCAGAAAGAGTCTTCTTAGTTTACAAGACCAACTCACCTGCAGAAAGAGACCAAATACAGACCAGTTACAAAACCCTGACTGAAGACAGAGGCCAGTTTTAGAAAGAGACAGACCAGTTACAGACAAGCTACAACACTCTGAATGAAGAGAGAGACCAGCTACAGATCAGTCACTAGTTACTGAGGAGAAAGAAAAGCGACAGTGGGAGAGAAGTGAACCTTGGACCTTGAACCATCTTTTTTAATATTTTCTGTGGTATTGTTAACAAACACGCCCCCATAAAGAAAATGAGAATTAAAAACAGGTTAATCCACAGGATCGACCATGATTGTGCGTAGTTACGACACCTCAAGAATTGCATTTGACGAAAGGCTTGGCACACGCATACTCAAGCTGACTGGCTCTCGTTCAAGCAAATGAGAAATAAGTGCACTCAGGCTATCCGGAAGGCCAAAGTTAGTTACTTTAAGGAGCAGCTCTCTCTCTGTGGGTCTAACCCCAAGAAACAGTTAAAAAAGTAGCGAATAAACCCTCCTCCTCACAGCTGCCCATGTCCCTTAATGTTGATGATGTGGATGTTACTGACAAGAAGAACATGGCTGAGCTCTTTAATCACCACTTCATTAAGTCAGGATTCCTATTTGACTCAGCCATACCTCCTTGTCCGTCCAACATTTCCTCATCTCCCACCCCTTCTAATGCGACTATCCACGATGCTTCTCCCTATTTTTCCACTGCCCCGCTACAAAGTTTCTCCCTGCAGGCAGTCACCGAGTCCAAGGTGCTAAAGGCACTTTTTAAACTTCACCCCCAAAAAACATCTGGGTCAGATGGTTTAGACCCTTTCTTCTTTAAGGTTGCTGCCCCTATCGTCACCAAGCCTTTATCCAGGCTTTTTAACCTCTCTCCTCTCTGGGGAGGTTCCCATTGCTTGGAAGGCAGCCACGGAACATCCTTTATTTAAAGGGGAGATAAAACGGATCCTAACTGTCCTCAATGATGTCACCATTCCCCTTGATTTTAAACAATGTTGTGCTGCTATTTATATTGACTTGGCCAAAGCTTTTGATACGGTAGACCATTCCATTCTTGTCGGCCGGCTAAGGAGTATCGGTGTCTCTGAGGGGTCTTTGGCCCGGTTTGCTAACTACTCCTCTCAAAGAGTGCAGTGTTTAAAGTTAGAACATTTGCTGTCTCAGCCACAGCCTGTCACTGTCACGTTCTGACCTTTATTTCTGTTTTGTATTTATGTAGTATGGTCAGGGCGTGAGTTGGGTGGGCAGTCTATGTTTGTTTTTCTATGTTTTGGGGCAGTTCTATGTTTTCGGCCTAGTATGGTTCTCAATCAGAGGCAGGTGTCATTAGTTGTCTCTGATTGAGAATCATACTTAGGTAGCCTGGGTTGCACTGTTTGTTTGTGGGTGATTGTCTATGTTGATGGCTTGTTTCAGCACAGGTCTCATTTTGTAGCTTCACGGTCGTATTTGGTTTATTGTTTTTGTTACTCGTTTGTATAGTGTTCAGTTTTTCTTGATTAAAGATTTGCCATGGACACTTACCACGCCGCGTATTGGTCCTCAGATCCATCTCGTCTCTCCTCTTCGGATGAAGAGGAGGACGGCCGTGACAGAATCACCCACCAACCAAGGACCAAGCGGCGTGGTAGAAAACAGCGACGACAGCAGCAGCAGCAGCGGCAGCAACAACAACAGCGGCCGGCTTCACAGGACTACACAACTTGGGAGGAGATAGACAGATGGGCCATCGACCCAGGGAGAGTGCCGGAGCCCGCCTGGGATTCGATGGAGCAGTGCAAGGAAGGTTACAGGAGAATGAGGTTGGCGAAGGCAGCACGGCAGTGCGACAGGTACGAGAGACAGCCCCAAACATTTTTTGGGGGGGGGCACACGAGGGGTGGAGCTAAGCCAGGTAGCAGACCTGCGCTCACTCCTCGTGCTTATTATAAGCAGCAAGATACTGGGCAGGCACCGTGTTATGCGGTTAAGCGCACGGTGTCGCCAGTACGTGTCCATAGCCCGGTGCGCTATAGGACAGCCCCCCGAGAGTGTCATGCGAGTGCGGGCATCGAGCCAGGGCGTATGGTGCCTGCTCAGCGGGTCTGGTCGCCGGTACGCAGTTTTGGCCCAGGGTATCCTGCGCCGGCTCTGCGTGCTGTGTCTCCGGGGCGCTGGGAGGGTGCAGTGCGTCCTCTGCCCGCGCTCCGCTCGTGCCGGGCGAATGTGGGAATGGAGCCTAAGGGAGAGGTGCGTGTAGTAAGCACTAGATCTCCCGTGCTTACCCACAGCCCGGTTCAACCTGTGCCTGCACTCTGGAGGGTCCGGGCTAGAGTGGTTATCCAGCCTGGGGAAGTGGTGCCAAGGTTGCGCACCAGAGCTCCAGTGCTCCCCCACAGCCCGGTCCTTCAGGTGCCTCCTCTTAACCCCAAGCCTCCTGAAGGTCTTCCCAGTCTGGTGGTTCCTGTGGCAGCCCCACGCACCAGGCTGTCTCTCTGTCTCCTCCCTGCAGGGGGTCCTGTCTGTCTGGCGCCGCTGCCGGAGTCTCCCGCCTGTCCGGCGCCGCTGCCGGAGTCTCCCGCCTGTCCGGCGCCGCTGCCGGAGTCTCCCGCCTGTCCGGCGCCGCTGCCGGAGTCTCCCGCCTGTCCGGCGCCGCTGCCGGAGTCTCCCGCCTGTCCGGCGCCTCTGCCGGAGTCTCCCGCCTGTCCGGCGCCTCTGCCGGAGTCTCCCGCCTGTCCGGCGCCTCTGCCGGAGCCTCCCGCCTGTCCGGCGCCTCTGCCGAAGCCTCCCGCCTGTCCGGCGCCTCTGCCGGAGCCTCCCGCCTGTCCGGCGCCACTGCCGGAGCCTCCCGCCTGTCCGGCGCCACTGCCGGAGCCTCCCGCCTGTCCGGCGCCACTGCCGGAGCCTCCCGCCTGTCCGGCGCCTCTGCCGGAGCCTCCCGCCTGTCCGGCGCCGCTGCCGGAGCCTCCCGCCTGCCCGGCGCCGCTGCCGGAGCCCCCCGCCTGTCCGGCGCCGCTGCCGGAGCCCCTTTGCCCAGAGCCCCTCTGTCCCGAGCAGCTGTCTCTCTGTCCCGAGCAGCTGTCCCTCTGTCCCGAGCTGCCCCTCTGTCCAGTGGGGTCATTGAGAGGGGTGGTCATGCTGAGTAAGCCACGGAGGCGGACAATAAGGCGGACTAAGACAATGATGAGGTGGGGTCCGCGTCCCGCGCCAGAGCCGCCACCGCGGACAGATGCCCACCCAGACCCTCCCCTATAGGTCAAGGTTTTGCGGCCGGAGTCCGCACCTTTGGGGGGGGGGTACTGTCACGTTCTGACCTTTATTTCTGTTTTGTATTTATGTAGTATGGTCAGGGCGTGAGTTGGGTGGGCAGTCTATGTTTGTTTTTCTATGTTTTGGGGCAGTTCTATGTTTTCGGCCTAGTATGGTTCTCAATCAGAGGCAGGTGTCATTAGTTGTCTCTGATTGAGAATCATACTTAGGTAGCCTGGGTTGCACTGTTTGTTTGTGGGTGATTGTCTATGTTGATGGCTTGTTTCAGCACAGGTCTCATTTTGTAGCTTCACGGTCGTATTTGGTTTATTGTTTTTGTTACTCGTTTGTATAGTGTTCAGTTTTTCTTGATTAAAGATTTGCCATGGACACTTACCACGCCGCGTATTGGTCCTCAGATCCATCTCGTCTCTCCTCTTCGGATGAAGAGGAGGACGGCCGTGACAGTCACCAAGAAGTAACCCAAGGCTCAATCCTAGGCCCCACGTTCTTCTCAATTTACATCAACAACAATAGTTCAGGCAGTAGGAAGCTTTCTCATTCATTTATATGCAGACGATACAGTCGTATACCCAGCTGGCCCCTAACCCGGATTTTGTGCAACAAAGCTTTCTTAGTGTCCAACAGGCATTTTCTACCCTTAACCTTTTTCTGAACAACTCTAAAACAAAGGTCATGTGGTTTGGTAAGAGGAATGTCCCTTGTCCCACAGGTGAGGGTTTCGAGCATGGGAGTGCTTACAAGTACTTGGGAGTATTGCTAGACGGTGCACTGTCCTTCTCTCAGCACATATCAAAGCTGCAGGCTAAAGTTAAATCTAGACTTGGTTTCCACTATCGAAATTGCTCCTCTTTCACCCCAGCTGCCAAACTAACACTGATTCAGATGACCATCCTACCCATGCTAGATTACGGAGACATAATTTATAGATTGGCAGGTAAGGGTGCTCTCGAGTGGCTAGACGTTCTTTACCATTCAGCCATCAGATTTGCCACCAATGCTCCTTATTGGACACATCACTGCACTCTATACTCCTCTGTAAACTGGTCATCCCTGTATACCCGTCGCAAGACCCACTGATTGATGCTTATTTACAAAAACCCTCTTAGGCCTAACTCCCCCCTATCTGAGATATCTACTGCAGCCCTCATCCTCCACATACAACACCCGTTCTGCCAGTCACATTCTGTTAAAGGTCCCCAAAGCACACACATCCCTGGGTCGCTCCTCTTTTCAGTTCGCTGCAAAAAACACTCAAACTGGACAGTTTTATCTTAATCTCTTCATTCAAAGACTCAACCATGGACACTCTTACTGACAGTTGTTGCTGATTTGTGTGATGTATTGTTGTCTCTACCTTCTTGACCTTTGTGCTGTTGATGTGCACAATAATGTCTGTACTATATTTTGTGCTGCTACCACGTCGTGTTGCAACAATGGTGTTGTTATGTTGTGTTGCTACCATGCTGTGTTGTCATGTGTTGCTGCCTTGCTATGTTATTGTCTTAGGTCTCTCTTTACATTGTGTTGTGTCTCTCTTGTTGTGATGTGTGTTTTGTCCTATATTTATATTGTATTTATTTTATTACCAGGCCCACGTCCCCGCACAAGGCATTTGCCTTTTGGTAGGCAGTCATTGCAAATTTGATTTTGTTCTTAGCTGACTTTCCTAGTTAAATAAAGGTTAAATAAAATAAATCCAAATATATAAAGAAGTGATCTTAATTGAAAGTTCTCACATCTGTTTACCTAATACATGGTCATGAGATCAACAATTGGAACATGACAACTGACATATTTACAACTGACATAACTGACATAAACCATTATGCTATTGTTAAGTGGAAATAAAATATGTGAAGAATAAACGTGAACCTTGTGTCTGAAAACCACTTGTAGATCTTTTCATGTCCAATTATTAGCATACGTTTATCTCTTTAATAATAATAATCACAAAGGCACAGATGAATAAATAAAGGTACAATGTCATTAATCAAGGTCTACCAGCTTTCTGATTGAATGTGATTAGATAGTTAAAACAGTGTCTCCTCCAGTTGGTCACAGACAGAGGGCAGAACTGTACAGACAGGACACACATACTGTACAAGATGCATGCAGACACACGCAGGCCACACGCACACACACAATACACAAGTGAAGTTCCCTTTAAATCCTCTGAAGACATTTTCCACAGAAACTTCATAATATCTCTTCACACTGATTTCGCACAGAGACAGCGTTGTTACAAAATAAATGCCCCTAATTGGTCATCAGTGCGATAAAGAGTTTGAGCCATAACGTGCCCTCTGTTTGAAGGCTGCGGAAACAACCAACATTTCTCACAAAGTGATTGGCTGAAAGGTTGTACTTGTCACTATTTGTTGTCCTGCAGCTGTCATGTTCTATCACTCTGTTAGATGATCCTGTCAGGTCTATGTTCCTGCTTGAAGGTGTTTGGATACTCAACATTATATCAACTGCAGTGGACCAGAATCAGAGCTCAGAGAGGAACCAGGTGAAGTCAAACATCAGAGCTACGACTCAACTACTTGTCAGTACAGTTAGAATCATACAGTAGATATTACCATTACAAGTCAGTTAGAAAGGTTATCAAACAGTTAGTTAAGATGGATGCCTACGTCAACAAAGAGGTTGTTGAAAACAAGAATGGAGCAATGAGGAGAGTGACGACTGAGACACATCCCTCAGGTAAGAACACAGAAAACTCTATCACACAAACACACAAGTTTGGGGCCACCCCCTCACCCCACAGATAGTAAATGAACATGTCATAATCCTGGCTTATTATGTTTTTTATTAAAAGGAAATTAGCGTTAAAACTGTTACATTTCTCTCAGCCTCATTGACAAAATGTGTAGAATAGCAGGAAATGTGCTCCCGAACAGCAACATTTTCTCTCTTTCCCATGGCAAATGAAAAGGCACCCCTGCCAGGTTGGGTGTGGGGGGCCTTGCTCAGACCTGCTCTACACCACTGACCCACGCACGCACGCACACACACACACACACACACTCACACACACACACACACACACACACACACACACACACAACAAAGACAAACAAACACATGACTAAAAAACAGAAAAGTCCCAGTGGAAAAGTATATTTTTTTACAATGATTTTACCCTACATTTAAATTTGCATAGGCATGTATGTTTTCAGTGTATTCAGAGGCTCCGACATGTCATACTGATACAGTCAATTCCTGAGGACCCCAGGGAAGAGTAGCTGCTGCTATCGCAACAGCTAAAGGGGATCCTAATAAAATACATAAAATACCACAAGACAGCTGTGAGAAACGATCCTCTTGTAGCTGATCATGATGAAACTGCACTCTGCTGTGTGTCCGTGTGTTTTCACACCAGTGTGTATCTCCCCAGCACCTGACGGTTCAGGGAGAAGACTCTACGGGATGGTTGCTGTAAGCTTTGGGATGCTGTGTGTTCTACAAGTCGCTCTCAACATCTCCCTGCGACTAGAATGTGAGTGGATTATTGTTAAATCATCATGTTATATCAGACTTTGACGACAAGATCTAAAATTCTGATGAATTTTGTTCTGTTTAACTAAGTTCCTCCTATGTTAGATATGTTTAAATGACTGGCAAACCACATCCAATATATTCTGTCCTCTTTTAGCAGACTGTCTGACTGAAGAGACAGACCAGCAACAGAGGGAGAAAGATGATCTTATGGGAACGTTTTCTAATCCGGGTGAGTTTACCTAACACTCGATCATAATATTAATTGTACATGTTCAATACGCACAGGGCCGTAGCAACATGAGGACATTGAGGTGCTGACCTCAGTAACTGTTTCTAATGAGAAACATGAATCAAATAGATTCTTGATCTGACTGAGTTCTAATCGCTTCTCTTTGCAAACGAGTGGAATCAAGACAAGTGGTTTGTTTGTTTAGTTTGCCAACGGATTTGCATCCTGGATTTGCCTTTTAAGCAGCACTTTCACCACTATCTCAAACGGCTAACTCCTCCCTCTCACAGCACTGGCCGAGGGCCTGAGACGTGAAACGACCTACCCCAGCTCGTAGTCCGCTCAAGTAGACACTAGAGACGCTGCTGACTGTGTTTCCGAGATGCCAGACAAAAGTACATTTTAAAACCGACCAGCATCTCCTGCCGTGTCTACAGACATCCCCAAACAAATACAAGTTGAATCTCTGAGAATGAGTACAAAACTATTAAATAGTCGCTTATTGATATGTCAGTCAGTCATGTTTTTCCGATTACCCTCCACAAACACAGTAACAGACAGAGTCACAATCACACAGGTATCCATAACATCAATGCGTTAGTCTTACAGTAAATACGTCACAAACTCATTGCTATAACACCATGTGAACGAATAGCAGAACTTCCACTCATTTGAAATAAATAAGCAATACATTAGTAGTAATCTGTCATCATGTCTGTAAGATTATGAAGCAGGGACTTTTATTGCAGTAATGTTGAAGGGCTCGGGGTAGTATAAGTAATGTATAAGTGCTCTGGGTAGTATAAGTCATGTTGAAGGGCTCTGGGTAGTACAAGTCATGTTGAAGGGCTCTGGGTAGTATAAGTAATGTTGACCGGCTCTGGGTAGTATGATTAATGCTGAAGGACTCTTGGTAGTATAGGTAATGTATAAGGGCTCTGGGTAGTATAAGTCATGTATAAGTGCTCTGGGTAGTATAAGTAATGTTGAAGGGCTCTGGGTAGTATAAGTAATGTATAAGTGCTCTGGGTAGTATAAGTCATGTTGAATTGCTCTGGGTAGTATAAGTAACGTTTAAGGGCTCTGGGTAGTATAAGTCATGTTGACGGGCTCTGGGTAGTATAAGTAATGTATAAGTGCTCTGGGTAGTATAAGTCATGTTGAAGGGCTCTGGGTAGTACAAGTCATGTTGAAGGGCTCTGGGTAGTATAAGTAATGTTGACCGGCTCTGGGTAGTATGATTAATGCTGAAGGACTCTTGGTAGTATAGGTAATGTATAAGGGCTCTGGGTAGTATAAGTCATGTATAAGTGCTCTGGGTAGTATAAGTAATGTTGAAGGGCTCTGGGTAGTATAAGTAATGTATAAGTGCTCTGGGTAGTATAAGTCATGTTGAATTGCTCTGGGTAGTATAAGTAACGTTTAAGGGCTCTGGGTAGTATAAGTCATGTTGACGGGCTCTGGGTAGTATAAGTAATGTTGAAGGGCTCTGGGTAGTATAAGTAATGTATAAGTGCTCTGGGTAGTGTAAGTAATGTATAAGTGCTCTGGGTAGTATAAGTCATGTTGAAGGGCTCTGGGTAGTATAAGTAATGTTGAAGGGCTCGGGTAGTATAAGTAATGTTGAAGGGCTCTGGGTAGTGTAAGTAATGTATAAGGGCTCGGGGTAGTATAAATAATGTTGAAGTGCTCTGGGTAGTATAAGTAATGTTGAAGGGCTCTGGGTAGTATAAGTAATGTTGACCGGCTCTGGGTAGTATAATTAATGGTGAAGGACTCTTGGTAGTATAGGTAATGTATAAGGGCTCTGGGTAGTATAAGTCATGTATAAGTGCTCTGGGTAGTTTAAGTCATGTTGAAGTGCTCTGGGTAGTATAAGTAATGTTGAAGGGCTCTGGGTAGTATAAGTCATGTTGAATGGATCTGGGTAGTATAAATAATGTTGAAGGGCTCTGGGTAGTATAAGTAATGTATAAGTGCTCTGGGTAGTATAAGTAATGTTGAAGGGCTCTGGGTAGTATAAGTAATGTATAAGTGCTATGGGTAGTATAAGTCATGTTGAAGGGCTCTGGGTAGTATAAGTAATGTTGAAGGGCTCTGGGTAGTATAAGTAATGTATAAGTGCTCTGGGTAGTATAAGTAATGTTGAAGGGCTCTGGGTAGTATAAGTCATGTTGAAGGGCTCTGGGTAGTATAAGTAATGTTGAAGGGCTCTGGGTAGTATAAGTCATGTTGAAGTGCTCTGGGTAGTATAAGTCATGTTGAAGGGCTCCGGGTAGTATAAGTCATGTTGACGGGCTCTGGGTAGTATAAGTAATGTTGAAGGGCTCCGGGTAGTATAAGTAATGTTGAATGGCTCTGGGTAGTGTGAGCAATGTATAAGGGCTCTGGGTAGGATAAATAATGTTGAAGTGCTCTGGGTAGTATAAGTAATGTTGAAGGGCTCTGGGTAGTATAAGTAATGTATAAGTGCTCTGGGTAGTATAAGTAATGTTGAATGGCTCTGGGTAACATAGGTAATGTTGAAGGGCTCTGGGTATTGTAAGTAATGCATAAGGGCTCTGGGTAGTATAAGTAATGTTGAAGTGCTCTGGGTAGTATAATTAATGTTGAAGGGCTCTGGCTAGTATAAGTAATGTTTAAGTGCTCTGGGTAGTATAAGTAATGTTGAAGGGCTCGGGGTAGTATAAGTCATGTTGATTGGCTCGGGGTAGTATAAGTAATGTTGAAGGGCTCTGGGTAGTATAAGTAATGGTGAAGGACTCTTGGTAGTATAGGTAATGTATAAGGGCTCTGGGTAGTATAAGTAATGTTGAAGGGCTCTGGGTAGTATAAGTAATGTTGAAGGGCTCTGGGTAGTATAAGTCATGTTGAAGGTCTCTGGGTAGTATAAGTAATGTATAAGTGCTCTGGGTAGTATAAGTCATGTTGAAGGGCTCTGGGTAGTACAAGTCATGTTGAAGGGCTCTGGGTAGTATAAGTAATGTTGACCGGCTCTGGGTAGTATGATTAATGGTGAAGGACTCTTGGTAGTATAGGTAATGTATAAGGGCTCTGGGTAGTATAAGTAATGTATAAGTGCTCTGGGTAGTATAAGTCATGTTGAAGGGCTCTGGGTAGTATAAATAATGTTGAAGGGCTCTGGGTAGTATAAGTAATGTATAAGTGCTCTGGGTAGTATAAGTAATGTTGACGGGCTCTGGGTAGTATAAGTAATGTTGAAGGGCTCTGGGTAGTATAAGTAATGTTGAAGGGCTCTGGGTAGTATAAGTAATGTTGAAGGGCTCTGGGTAGTGTGAGTAATGTATAATGGCTCTGGGTAGGGTACATAATGTTGAAGTGCTCTGGTTAGTATAAGTAATGTTGAAGGGCTCTGGGTAGTATAAGTAATGTATAAGTGCTCTGGGTAGTATAAGTAATGTTGAAGGGCTCTGGGTAGTATAGGTAATGTTGAAGGGCTCTGGGTATTGTAAGTAATGCATAAGGGCTCTGGGTAGTATACGTAATGTTGAAGTGCTCTGGGTAGTATAAGTAATGTTGAAGGGCTCTGGGTAGTATAAGTAATGTATAAGTGCTCTGGGTAGTATACGTAATGTTGAAGGGCTCTGGGTAGTATAAGTAATGTATAAGTGCTCTGGGTAGTATAAGTAATGTTGAAGGGCTCTGGCTAGTATTACTTAGCCAGCTAGAAGGATGAAGTAAGATGGTAACGTTAAAAGGAGCCCACCTCAGCAGTATCACCAAATAGGCTACTAAGCTCTCATAATAACTTGCTTTACAAAGATTAGTCTACTGAGACAGACAGTGATGTGGCGCTCAGTGTTGAGGCTCATGAAGGTTGCAATGCATGCAGGAGGAAGCAGAGGAAACAGAGAGAGAGAGGAAGCAAGGCGGAGAGAGGTTAATACAGTGGTTCCAAAACTTAGGGTTGGGGTCCCCTGACTAAATCTGTATCAAAGAAGTTAGGAACTAAAAGAAAAGAAGATGTCTTTAAATATGAACATATTCACATGGCCTATCTTCCCCGTAGGCCTACATTTAAATGCACTCAAAATGCTAACAATGCAGGTGTAAAATAGTCCTACATTTCCTTTATATCACTGGTTGTTCTTCTTATCTCGATCACCACGGAGTTTATAGTTTACCTATTACACATATTTTTCAAACCACAACATCACTGATATTAATACAGAATCCTTAGTAATATTCAAATCATTCATGTGAATGTGATAACATGATCATCTGTGCGGAGCTTGATTAGTCATGCATGGAATTCAAATGTGAACGCAATGTCAGTTGAGAAAAGCCATATCTATGTAAAGAGATGATGAATTACGCATTTCAACAATACAACTGACTGAACAGTGTGACTCAGTGTGACTCATTTCTCATATTCATGTTCTCGTAGTCTCATTTCTCGTATAACATTACTGTTGTATAGCTATTAGGCTGTGTGTTTGTAGATCAACTGAGGTGAATGAACCTACAGCAGCCAAGGTGATAAAGGCTGGAGTCATTTTTGATTGTTTTGCTGTGCTCCAAATAGCATTTGAAAGTTTTTTTATTACATAGAAATGCAGTACTTTTTGGGAAGTTTCAAAACAATTAATCCCGCTGTTTTACGACCTCACTAAAATTCAATCCCTGGTTACGGCCCTGAACGCGTACTAACATTTTAAAAAAAATATTATTTCATTAATGAGTGAGGAATAATGAGATGCCAATGAATGTTTTAACTAACCTGTTCTGAAGGCTGGAACAAGTTTGAATCCTGTTGGTACTTCGTCTCTTCTGAGAGTAAAACCTGGAGTGAGAGCAGACAGGACTGTGTGGAGAGAGGAGCAGACCTGGTGATCGTAAACAGCAGAAAGAAACAGGTGAGAGAGTGGGGGGAGAGAGATAAATACATAGAGAGAGAGAGAGACATGATAAACATCTTTTGATCAGTATTCATTTATCTTTCTCAACAACAGAGATTTATCTTTGCCTTCAACAAGAGAGCCTGGATCGGTCTGACTGACAATGAGACTGAGGGGTCCTGGAAATGGGTAGATGGCACACCACTGATAACAAGGTGAGAGATTTGACCAGTTGTTATATGGAGACTTTGAAAACAAATGATATTGCTTCTGATCATCTTCATAAAAACACATGTTTCCCTTCATAGATGTCATTCAATGAGCTCTATAGATGAATCATAGAAACCAAGCATTATTTTCTTCAAGAAACTAAAAAGTAATTTTTTTGACACTATGTATATATATATATATATATATATACACGTTCTTTACTTTCTGTTGGTGGCCCAAATCTGACAGCGTGTGGCTTTAAAGCTGAAGAAACACAGGTATTATGTATTTTATTTAGGATGATGTTTTACTGACAGTGTGACTGTCTGGTTCTCTGTGTTGTTAACATAGTTACTGGATAATCGACCAGCCTAATAATGGACGAAGTGTTTCAACCTTTCCGGGGGAGGACTGTGTTGAATTACAAAATGGACAAGACCAGCCTGAAAAGACATGGAATGATTTAAATTGTGCACAAAAACGTATCTGGATTTGTGAGTTGTGTAACAATAACTCACAGTAACAACTACCCATCCACCATCTCCCCTTTTCTATCTCTCTCTATGACTCTCTCTGACTCTCCCTCTGTCTCCATCCCTACTCATTTATGTTTTTTTCATTCTGAACATATAAATCAAATTCCCATTCCCATCCCATTTACAGTACTTCCTGGGATGCATTAGTAGCTTCCTGTCTTCAGTAGTTAAATGATGGACACATCAGACACAGACAATGATTGAGACACAACAACACTAAAAGTAAACAGCTGCATTAGAACAGATAGAAAGGACCAGTATGAGGTTGTTAAGTCAGTACAGTCGACTCCTGATAGGTGCACATCAGATAAGTGTGAGACCTGGGTTCAAATACAACTTGAAATCGTTCAAAAGCTTTGATCGTTTGCTTTAGCCTGCCTTCAGAGCCAGGTGGGTACTGGGGCTTTTCTGTAGCAACAGAAGTATTTTAAATCATTTCATATAGAGAGGCATTCTGGTAGTACTCCTTAGACACTGGATTCATTTATTAGGTCTCGTAGTCTCCGAATTCACAGACACCCAAATGTAAATTTTGAAATGGCCTATTGATTAACAAGACACACTGTTTATCTTATTATTTTGTGCTATAATTTGCAGTTTACCTTGGAACATATTATCATTAGAATTATTTTACATTGTTGTGTCTCAATGGGCCGCAAGGCTATAAATAGTATTTATGTGCAATGGTCAGGTCACTCTGAGGAAGATGTCAGCTTTATGTTGAAATGTCAGTCACCTGTTCGCATCCTGTACAATGTATTAAAGTGAGCAATAAGAAATCAATCTGTCTTGTTGTTGACTGCTCCAACTCCTTTTTACCTCGAATTTGTCCATTTGGAAGTTCTCCTTGGCAAGCTATTCTCATATTTTCATACAGTATTTCATCCCAGGTCTGGTAAGTCTACACTACCTACTCAGGAATCAGATGAATATGTTTAAAGGAAAATAACATGTCCCAACCTCAACCACCATGTTACTTTATCTTCCTCTTTTAACATTTCCCTTTCTACTGGGGACAACATATCAAAAACGTCTCAGAAATGGACACAAATCAGACACAGGGGCAGTGATAGGTTCAGAACCTGAGTAGACATTGCTGTATAGTATATAGTCAGAAAACACAATGCATTGTTGGAGATGTCTGATGCCGTTCATGACAAGCCAGATGTAACCAAGAAGGTCAAGTTTGACAGAAGTGAAGCTGAGGAGAGGATTGTGGACATCTACGTCAGTGCAGACACCGAGAGACCATGAGACCAGCACCAAGACAAAGAGGTAGAAGACACTTCTCCAAAGAACGGACCAGGAGGTCAACCTAACACACACACAATTTTTCTCTCTCTCACACACACAATGCAAAGAAAAACTATAAACACATTTTATAACACAGGGAAGAGACCCTTCATAAGTCTTGATGTGTTGTCCGACTGACTGGGATCATAGGTCCACTGTTGGTAAATGTTAGAATTCCTACACATTACCGGCCGTTCTGTTGTTCTCTGATTTAGTTATTGCAGATAACGGGTCTCTCAGAGCTTCTTAGTTTATAAGACCAACTCACTGTCACGGCCGTCGTCGGAATGACACCAAGGTGCAGCGTGGTCAGCGTACATTTTATTTTATTTAGAATAAAATGTCACCAACAAAACAAAGAAATACCAACACGCCCACAACGCTTATAAGGACCATGGTGCCCCTAACAAAGAACTTCCCACAATCACAACAGGGAAAAAAGGCTGCCTAAGTATGATTCCCAATCAGAGACAACGATAGACAGCTGTCCCTGATTGAGAACCATACCCGTCCAAACACAAAGAAATAGAACACATAGAAATCAGAACATAGAATGCCCACCTAAATCACACCCTGACCAAACCAAAATAGAGACATAAAAAGGCTCTCTAAGGTCAGGGTGTGACACTCACCAGCAGAAAGAGTCTTTTTAGTTTTTAAGACCAAATCACCTTCAGAAAGAGCCCTCTCCTTTCGGAAAAGCTGAAAACGACTCCATTTTGTTGATCCCTGCCTACAGACAGAAACTAAAACAAGAGGATCTCCCGTGCGGAGGTCTGTTCAACTCTGGTCCGACCAATCTGATTCCACACTCCAAGACAGCTTCCATCACGTGGACTGGGATATGTTTCGTAGTGCGTCAGACAACAACATTGACGAATACGCTGATTCGGTGAGCGAGTTCATTAGAACGTGCGTTGAAGATGTCGTTCCCATAGCAACGATTAAAACATTCCCAAACCAGAATCCGTGGATTGATGGCAGCATTCACGTGAAACTGAAAGCCCGAACCACTGCTTTTAATCAGGGCAAGGTGACCGGAAACATGACCGAATACAAACAGTGTAACTACTCCCTCCGCAAGGCAATCAAACAAGCTAAGCGTCAGTATAGAGACAAAGTAGAATCGCAATTCAACGGCTCAGACACAAGAGGTATGTGGCAGGGTCTACAGTCAATCACGGATTACAAAAAGAAAACCAGCCCCGTCACGGACCAGGATGTCTTGCTCCCAGGCAGACTAAATAACTTTTTTGCCCGCTTTGAGGACAATACAGTGCCACTGACACGGAACACAACTAAAACATGCGGACTCTCCTTCACTGCAGCCGACGTGAGGAAAACATTTAAACGTGTCAACCCTCGCAAGGCTGCAGGCCCAGACGGCATCCCCAGCCGCGCCCTCAGAGCATGCGCAGACCAGCTGGCTGGTGTGTTTACGGACATATTCAATCAATCCCTATCCCAGTCTGTTGTTCCCACATGCTTCAAGAGGGCCACCATTGTTCCTATTCCTAAATAAGCTAAGGTAATTGAGCTAAACCACTATCGCCCCGTAGCACTCACTTCCGTCATCATGAAGTGCTTTGAGAGACTAGTCAAGGACCATATCACCTCTACCCTACCTGACACCCTAGACCCACTCCAATTTGCTTACCGCCCAAATAGGTCCACAGACGATGCAATCTCAACCACACTGCACACTGCCCTAACCCATCTGGACAAGAGGAATACCTATGTGAGAATGCTGTTCATCGACTACAGCTCGGCATTTAACACCATAGTGCCCTCCAAGCTCGTCATCAAGCTCGAGACCCTGGGTCTCGACCCCGCCCTGTGCAACTGGGTACTGGACTTCCTGACGGGCCGCCCCCAGGTGGTGAGGGTAGGCAACAACATTTCCACCCCGCTGATCCTCAACACTGGGGCCCCACAAGGGTGCGTTCTCCCTCTCCTGTACTCCCTGTTCACCCACGACTGTGTGGCCACGCACGCCTCCAACTCAATCATCAAGTTTGCGGACGACACAACAGTGGTAGGCTTGATTACCAACAATGACGAGACGGCCTACAGGGAGGAGGTGAGGGCCCTCGGAGTGTGGTGTCAGGAAAATAACCTCACACTCAACGTCAACAAAACTAAGGAGATGATTGTGGACTTCAGGAAACAGCAGAGGGAACACCCTCCTATCCACATCGATGGAACAGTAGTGGAGAGGGTAGTAAGTTTTAAGTTCCTCGGGGTACACATCACAGACAAACTGAATTGGTCCACTCACACAGACAGCATTGTGAAGAAGGCGCAGCAGCGCCTCTTCAACCTCAGGAGGCTGAAGAAATTCGGCTTGTCACCAAAAGCACTCACAAACTTCTACAGATGCACAATCGAGAGCATCCTGTCGGGCTGTATCACCGCCTGGTACGGCAACTGCTCCGCCCACAACCGTAAGGCTCTCCAGTGGGTAGCGAGGTCTGCCCAATGCATCACCCGGGGGCAAACTACCTGCCCTCCAGGATACCTACACCACCCGATGTCACAGGAAGACTATGAAGATCATCAAGAACAACAACCATCCGAGCCACTGCCTGTTCACCCCGATATCATCTAGAAGGAGAGGTCAGTACAGGTGCATCAAAGCAGGGACCGAGAGACTGAAAAACAGCTTCTATCTCAAGGCCATCAGACTGTTAAACAGCCTCCACTAACATTGAGTGGCTGCTGCCAACACACTGACTCAACTCCAGCCACTTTAATAATGGGAATTTATGGGAAATGATGTAAAATATATCACAAGCCACTTTATTAAACAATGCTACCTAATATAATGTTTACATACCCTACATTATTCATCTCATATGTATATTTATATATTGTACTCTATATCATCTACTGCATCTTTATGTAATACATGTATCACTAGCCACTTTAACTATGCCACTTTGTTTACATACTCATCTCATATGTATATACTGCACTCAATGCCATCTACTGTATCTTGCCTATGCCGCTCTGTACCATCACTCATTCATATATCTTTATGTACATATTCTTTATCCCCTTACACTTGTGTGTATAAGGTAGTAGTTTTGGAATTGTTAGCTAGATTACTTGTTGGTTATTACTGCATTGTCGGAACTAGAAGCACAAGCATTTCGCTACACTCGCATTAACATCGGCTAACCATGTGTATGTGACAAATAAAATTTGATGATTTGATTTCTTAGTTTTAAGACAAACTCATCTGCAGAAAGAGTCTTCTTAGTTTACAAGACCAACTCACCTGCAGAAAGAGACCAAATACAGACCAGTTACAAAACCCTGACTGAAGACAGAGGCCAGTTTTAGAAAGAGACAGACCAGTTACAGACAAGCTACAACACTCTGAATGAAGAGAGAGACCAGCTACAGATCAGTCACTAGTTACTGAGGAGAAAGAAAAGCGACAGTGGGAGAGAAGTGAACCTTGGACCTTGAACCATCTTTTTTAATATTTTCTGTGGTATTGTTAACAAACACGCCCCCATAAAGAAAATGAGAATTAAAAACAGGTTAATCCACAGGATCGACCATGATTGTGCGTAGTTACGACACCTCAAGAATTGCATTTGACGAAAGGCTTGGCACACGCATACTCAAGCTGACTGGCTCTCGTTCAAGCAAATGAGAAATAAGTGCACTCAGGCTATCCGGAAGGCCAAAGTTAGTTACTTTAAGGAGCAGCTCTCTCTCTGTGGGTCTAACCCCAAGAAACAGTTAAAAAAGTAGCGAATAAACCCTCCTCCTCACAGCTGCCCATGTCCCTTAATGTTGATGATGTGGATGTTACTGACAAGAAGAACATGGCTGAGCTCTTTAATCACCACTTCATTAAGTCAGGATTCCTATTTGACTCAGCCATACCTCCTTGTCCGTCCAACATTTCCTCATCTCCCACCCCTTCTAATGCGACTATCCACGATGCTTCTCCCTATTTTTCCACTGCCCCGCTACAAAGTTTCTCCCTGCAGGCAGTCACCGAGTCCAAGGTGCTAAAGGCACTTTTTAAACTTCACCCCCAAAAAACATCTGGGTCAGATGGTTTAGACCCTTTCTTCTTTAAGGTTGCTGCCCCTATCGTCACCAAGCCTTTATCCAGGCTTTTTAACCTCTCTCCTCTCTGGGGAGGTTCCCATTGCTTGGAAGGCAGCCACGGAACATCCTTTATTTAAAGGGGAGATAAAACGGATCCTAACTGTCCTCAATGATGTCACCATTCCCCTTGATTTTAAACAATGTTGTGCTGCTATTTATATTGACTTGGCCAAAGCTTTTGATACGGTAGACCATTCCATTCTTGTCGGCCGGCTAAGGAGTATCGGTGTCTCTGAGGGGTCTTTGGCCCGGTTTGCTAACTACTCCTCTCAAAGAGTGCAGTGTTTAAAGTTAGAACATTTGCTGTCTCAGCCACAGCCTGTCACCAAGAAGTAACCCAAGGCTCAATCCTAGGCCCCACGTTCTTCTCAATTTACATCAACAACAATAGTTCAGGCAGTAGGAAGCTTTCTCATTCATTTATATGCAGACGATACAGTCGTATACCCAGCTGGCCCCTAACCCGGATTTTGTGCAACAAAGCTTTCTTAGTGTCCAACAGGCATTTTCTACCCTTAACCTTTTTCTGAACAACTCTAAAACAAAGGTCATGTGGTTTGGTAAGAGGAATGTCCCTTGTCCCACAGGTGAGGGTTTCGAGCATGGGAGTGCTTACAAGTACTTGGGAGTATTGCTAGACGGTGCACTGTCCTTCTCTCAGCACATATCAAAGCTGCAGGCTAAAGTTAAATCTAGACTTGGTTTCCACTATCGAAATTGCTCCTCTTTCACCCCAGCTGCCAAACTAACACTGATTCAGATGACCATCCTACCCATGCTAGATTACGGAGACATAATTTATAGATTGGCAGGTAAGGGTGCTCTCGAGTGGCTAGACGTTCTTTACCATTCAGCCATCAGATTTGCCACCAATGCTCCTTATTGGACACATCACTGCACTCTATACTCCTCTGTAAACTGGTCATCCCTGTATACCCGTCGCAAGACCCACTGATTGATGCTTATTTACAAAAACCCTCTTAGGCCTAACTCCCCCCTATCTGAGATATCTACTGCAGCCCTCATCCTCCACATACAACACCCGTTCTGCCAGTCACATTCTGTTAAAGGTCCCCAAAGCACACACATCCCTGGGTCGCTCCTCTTTTCAGTTCGCTGCAAAAAACACTCAAACTGGACAGTTTTATCTTAATCTCTTCATTCAAAGACTCAACCATGGACACTCTTACTGACAGTTGTTGCTGATTTGTGTGATGTATTGTTGTCTCTACCTTCTTGACCTTAGTGCTGTTGATGTGCCCAATAATGTCTGTACTATATTTTGTGCTGCTACCACGTCGTGTTGCAACAATGGTGTTGTTATGTTGTGTTGCTACCATGCTGTGTTGTCATGTGTTGCTGCCTTGCTATGTTATTGTCTTAGGTCTCTCTTTACATTGTGTTGTGTCTCTCTTGTTGTGATGTGTGTTTTGTCCTATATTTATATTGTATTTATTTTATTACCAGGCCCACGTCCCCGCACAAGGCATTTGCCTTTTGGTAGGCAGTCATTGCAAATTTGATTTTGTTCTTAGCTGACTTTCCTAGTTAAATAAAGGTTAAATAAAATAAATCCAAATATATAAAGAAGTGATCTTAATTGAAAGTTCTCACATCTGTTTACCTAATACATGGTCATGAGATCAACAATTGGAACATGACAACTGACATATTTACAACTGACATAACTGACATAAACCATTATGCTATTGTTAAGTGGAAATAAAATATGTGAAGAATAAACGTGAACCTTGTGTCTGAAAACCACTTGTAGATCTTTTCATGTCCAATTATTAGCATACGTTTATCTCTTTAATAATAATAATCACAAAGGCACAGATGAATAAATAAAGGTACAATGTCATTAATCAAGGTCTACCAGCTTTCTGATTGAATGTGATTAGATAGTTAAAACAGTGTCTCCTCCAGTTGGTCACAGACAGAGGGCAGAACTGTACAGACAGGACACACATACTGTACAAGATGCATGCAGACACACGCAGGCCACACGCACACACACAATACACAAGTGAAGTTCCCTTTAAATCCTCTGAAGACATTTTCCACAGAAACTTCATAATATCTCTTCACACTGATTTCGCACAGAGACAGCGTTGTTACAAAATAAATGCCCCTAATTGGTCATCAGTGCGATAAAGAGTTTGAGCCATAACGTGCCCTCCGTTTGAAGGCTGCGGAAACAACCAACATTTCTCACAAAGTGATTGGCTGAAAGGTTGTACTTGTCACTATTTGATGTCCTGCAGCTGTCATGTTCTATCACTCTGTTAGATGATCCTGTCAGGTCTATGTTCCTGCTTGAAGGTGTTTGGATACTCAACATTATATCAACTGCAGTGGACCAGAATCAGAGCTCAGAGAGGTACCAGGTGAAGTCACACATCAGAGCTACTACTAAACTACTTGTCAGTACAGTTAGAGTCATACAGTAGATATTACCATTACAAGTCAGTTAGAAAGGTTATCAAACAGTTAGTTAAGATGGATGCCTACGTCAACAAAGAGGTTGTTGAAAACAAGAATGGAGCAATGAGGAGAGTGACGACTGAGACACATCCCTCAGGTAAGAACACAGAAAACTCTATCACACAAACACACAAGTTTGGGGCCACCCCCTCACCCCACAGATAGTAAATGAACATGTCATAATCCTGGCTTATTATGTTTTTTATTAAAAGGAAATTAGCGTTAAAACTGTTACATTTCTCTCAGCCTCATTGGCAAAATGTGTAGAATAGCAGGAAATGTGCTCCCGAACAGCAACATTTTCTCTCTTTCCCATGGCAAATGAAAAGGCACCCCTGCCAGGTTGGGTGTGGGGGGCCTTGCTCAGACCTGCTCTACACCACTGACCCACGCACGCACGCACACACACACACACACACTCACACACACACACACACACACACACACACGACAAAGACGAACAAACACATGACTAAAAAACAGAAAAGTCCCAGTGGAAAAGTATATTTTTTTACAATGATTTTACCCTACATTTAAATTTGCATAGGCATGTATGTTTTCAGTGTATTCAGAGGCTCCGACATGTCATACTGATACAGTCAATTCCTGAGGACCCCAGGGAAGAGTAGCTGCTGCTATCGCAACAGCTAAAGGGGATCCTAATAAAATACATAAAATACCACAAGACAGCTGTGAGAAACGATCCTCTTGTAGCTGATCATGATGAAACTGCACTCTGCTGTGTGTCCGTGTGTTTTCACACCAGTGTGTATCTCCCCAGCACCTGACGGTTCAGGGAGAAGACTCTACGGGATGGTTGCTGTAAGCTTTGGGATGCTGTGTGTTCTACAAGTCGCTCTCAACATCTCCCTGCGACTAGAATGTGAGTGGATTATTGTTAAATCATCATGTTATATCAGACTTTGACGACAAGATCCAAAATTCTGATGAATTTTGTTCTGTTTAACTAAGTTCCTCCTATGTTAGATATGTTAAAAATGACTGGCAAACCACATCCAATATATTCTGTCCTCTTTTAGCAGACTGTCTGACTGAAGAGACAGACCAGCAACAGAGGGAGAAAGATGATCTTATGGGAACGTTTTCTAATCCGGGTGAGTTTACCTAACACTCGATCATAATATTAATTGTACATGTTCAATACGCACAGGGCCGTAGCAACATGAGGACATTGAGGTGCTGACCTCAGTAACTGTTTCTAATGAGAAACATGAATCAAATAGATTCTTGATCTGACTGAGTTCTAATCGCTTCTCTTTGCAAACGAGTGGAATCAAGACAAGTGGTTTGTTTGTTTAGTTTTCCAACGGATTTGCATCCTGGATTTGCCTTTTAAGCAGCACTTTCACCACTATCTCAAACGGCTAACTCCTCCCTCTCACAGCACTGGCCGAGGGCCTGAGACGTGAAACGACCTACCCCAGCTCTAGTCCGCTCATGTAGACACTAGAGACGCTGCTGACTGTGTTTCCGAGATGCCAGACAAAAGTACATTTTAAAACCGACCAGCATCTCCTTTCGTGTCTACAGACATCCCCAAACAAATACAAGTTGAATCTCTGAGAATGAGTACAAAACTATTAAATAGTCGCTTATTGATATGTCAGTCAGTCATGTTTTTCCGATTACCCTCCACAAACACAGTAACAGACAGAGTCACAATCACACAGGTATCCATAACATCAATGCGTTAGTCTTACAGTAAATACGTCACAAACTCATTGCTATAACACCATGTGAACGAATAGCAGAACTTCCACTCATTTGAAATAAATAAGCAATACATTAGTAGTAATCTGTCATCATGTCTGTAAGATTATGAAGCAGGGACTTTTATTGCAGTAATGTTGAAGGGCTCGGGGTAGTATAAGTAATGTATAAGTGCTCTGGGTAGTATAAGTCATGTTGAAGGGCTCTGGGTAGTATAAGTAATGTATAAGTGCTCTGGGTAGTATAAGTCATGTTGAAGGGCTCTGGGTAGTACAAGTCATGTTGAAGGGCTCTGGGTAGTACAAGTCATGTTGAAGGGCTCTGGGTAGTATAAGTAATGTTGACCGGCTCTGGGTAGTATGATTAATGCTGAAGGACTCTTGGTAGTATAGATAATGTATAAGGGCTCTGGGTAGTATAAGTCATGTATAAGTGCTCTGGGTAGTATAAGTAATGTTGAAGGGCTCTGGGTAGTATAAGTAATGTATAAGTGCTCTGGGTAGTATAAGTCATGTTGAATTGCTCTGGGTAGTATAAGTAACGTTTAAGGGCTCTGGGTAGTATAAGTCATGTTGACGGGCTCTGGGTAGTATAAGTAATGTTGAAGGGCTCTGGGTAGTATAAGTAATGTATAAGTGCTCTGGGTAGTGTAAGTAATGTATAAGTGCTCTGGGTAGTATAAGTCATGTTGAAGGGCTCTGGGTAGTATAAGTAATGTTGAAGGGCTCGGGTAGTATAAGTAATGTTGAAGGGCTCTGGGTAGTGTAAGTAATGTATAAGGGCTCGGGGTAGTATAAATAATGTTGAAGTGCTCTGGGTAGTATAAGTAATGTTGAAGGGCTCTGGGTAGTATAAGTAATGTTGACCGGCTCTGGGTAGTATAATTAATGGTGAAGGACTCTTGGTAGTATAGGTAATGTATAAGGGCTCTGGGTAGTATAAGTCATGTATAAGTGCTCTGGGTAGTTTAAGTCATGTTGAAGTGCTCTGGGTAGTATAAGTAATGTTGAAGGGCTCTGGGTAGTATAAGTCATGTTGAATGGATCTGGGTAGTATAAATAATGTTGAAGGGCTCTGGGTAGTATAAGTAATGTATAAGTGCTCTGGGTAGTATAAGTAATGTTGAAGGGCTCTGGGTAGTATAAGTAATGTATAAGTGCTATGGGTAGTATAAGTCATGTTGAAGGGCTCTGGGTAGTATAAGTAATGTTGAAGGGCTCTGGGTAGTATAAGTAATGTATAAGTGCTCTGGGTAGTATAAGTAATGTTGAAGGGCTCTGGGTAGTATAAGTCATGTTGAAGGGCTCTGGGTAGTATAAGTCATGTTGAAGGGCTCCGGGTAGTATAAGTCATGTTGACGGGCTCTGGGTAGTATAAGTAATGTTGAAGGGCTCCGGGTAGTATAAGTCATGTTGAATGGCTCTGGGTAGTGTGAGCAATGTATAAGGGCTCTGGGTAGGATAAATAATGTTGAAGTGCTCTGGGTAGTATAAGTAATGTTGAAGGGCTCTGGGTAGTATAAGTAATGTATAAGTGCTCTGGGTAGTATAAGTAATGTTGAATGGCTCTGGGTAACATAGGTAATGTTGAAGGGCTCTGGGTATTGTAAGTAATGCATAAGGGCTCTGGGTAGTATAAGTAATGTTGAAGTGCTCTGGGTAGTATAATTAATGTTGAAGGGCTCTGGCTAGTATAAGTAATGTTTAAGTGCTCTGGGTAGTATAAGTAATGTTGAAGGGCTCGGGGTAGTATAAGTCATGTTGATTGGCTCGGGGTAGTATAAGTAATGTTGAAGGGCTCTGGGTAGTATAAGTAATGGTGAAGGACTCTTGGTAGTATAGGTAATGTATAAGGGCTCTGGGTAGTATAAGTAATGTTGAAGGGCTCTGGGTAGTATAAGTAATGTTGAAGGGCTCTGGGTAGTATAAGTCATGTTGAAGGTCTCTGGGTAGTATAAGTAATGTATAAGTGCTCTGGGTAGTATAAGTCATGTTGAAGGGCTCTGGGTAGTACAAGTCATGTTGAAGGGCTCTGGGTAGTATAAGTAATGTTGACCGGCTCTGGGTAGTATGATTAATGGTGAAGGACTCTTGGTAGTATAGGTAATGTATAAGGGCTCTGG
Source organism: Oncorhynchus mykiss (assembly GCF_013265735.2). Classification (NCBI taxonomy): domain Eukaryota; kingdom Metazoa; phylum Chordata; class Actinopteri; order Salmoniformes; family Salmonidae; genus Oncorhynchus; species Oncorhynchus mykiss. The sequence goes on from NC_048574.1 coordinate 56,750,787, forward strand.
GTAGTATAAGTAATGTATAAGTGCTCTGGGTAGTATAAGTCATGTTGAAGGGCTCTGGGTAGTATAAATAATGTTGAAGGGCTCTGGGTAGTATAAGTAATGTATAAGTGCTCTGGGTACTATAAGTAATGTTGACGGGCTCTGGGTAGTATAAGTAATGTTGAAGGGCTCTGGGTAGTATAAGTAATGTTGAAGGGCTCTGGGTAGTATAAGTAATGTTGAAGGGCTCTGGGTAGTATAAGTAATGTTGAAGGGCTCTGGGTAGTGTGAGTAATGTATAATGGCTCTGGGTAGGGTACATAATGTTGAAGTGCTCTGGTTAGTATAAGTAATGTTGAAGGGCTCTGGGTAGTATAAGTAATGTATAAGTGCTCTGGGTAGTATAAGTAATGTTGGAGGGCTCTGGGTAGTATAGGTAATGTTGAAGGGCTCTGGGTATTGTAAGTAATGCATAAGGGCTCTGGGTAGTATACGTAATGTTGAAGTGCTCTGGGTAGTATAAGTAATGTTGAAGGGCTCTGGGTAGTATAAGTAATGTATAAGTGCTCTGGGTAGTATAAGTAATGTTGAAGGGCTCTGGCTAGTATTACTTAGCCAGCTAGAAGGATGAAGTAAGATGGTAACGTTAAAAGGAGCCCACCTCAGCAGTATCACCAAATAGGCTACTAAGCTCTCATAATAACTTGCTTTACAAAGATTAGTCTACTGAGACAGATAGTGATGTGGCGCTCAGTGTTGAGGCTGATGAAGGTTGCAATGCATGCAGGAGGAAGCAGAGGAAACAGAGAGAGAGAGGAAGCAAGGCGGAGAGAGGTTAATACAGTGGTTCCAAAACTTAGGGTTGGGGTCCCCTGACTAAATCTGTATCAAAGAAGTTAGGAACTAAAAGAAAAGAAGATGTCTTTAAATATGAACATATTCACATGGCCTATCTTCCCCGTAGGCCTACATTTAAATGCACTCAAAATGCTAACAATGCAGGTGTAAAATAGTCCTACATTTCCTTTATATCACTGGTTGTTCTTCTTATCTCGATCACCACGGAGTTTATAGTTTACCTATTACACATATTTTTCAAACCACAACATCACTGATATTAATACAGAATCCTTAGTAATATTCAAATCATTCATGTGAATGTGATAACATGATCATCTGTTTGTGCGGAGCTTGATTAGTCATGCATGGAATTCAAATGTGAACGCTATGTCAGTTGAGAAAAGCCATATCTATGTAAAGAGATGATGAATTACGCATTTCAACAATACAACTGACTGAACAGTGTGACTCAGTGTGACTCATTTCTCATATTCATGTTCTCGTAGTCTCATTTCTCGTATAACATTACTGTTGTATAGCTATTAGGCTGTGTGTTTGTAGATCAACTGAGGTGAATGAACCTACAGCAGCCAAGGTGATAAAGGCTGAAGTCATTTTTGATTGTTTTGCTGTGCTCCAAATAGCATTTGAAAGTTTTTTTATTACATAGAAATGCAGTACTTTTTGGGAAGTTTCAAAACAATTAATCCCGCTGTTTTACGACCTCACTAAAATTCAATCCCTGGTTACGGCCCTGAACGCGTACTAACATTTAAAAAAAAATATTCTTTCATTAATGAGTGAGGAATAATGAGATGCCAATGAATGTTTTAACTAACCTGTTCTGAAGGCTGGAACAAGTTTGAATCCTGTTGGTACTTCGTCTCTTCTGAGTTTAAAACCTGGAGTGAGAGCAGACAGGACTGTGTGGAGAGAGGAGCAGACCTGGTGATCGTAAACAGCATAAAGAAACAGGTGAGAGAGTGGGGGAGAGAGATAAATACATAGAGAGAGAGAGAGACATGATAAACATCTTTTGATCAGTATTCATTTATCTTTCTCAACAACAGAGATTTATCTTTGCCTTCAACAAGAGAGCCTGGATCGGTCTGACTGACAATGAGACTGAGGGGTCCTGGAAATGGGTAGATGGCACACCACTGATAACAAGGTGAGAGATTTGACCAGTTGTTATATGGAGACTTTGAAAACAAATGATATTGCTTCTGATCATCTTCATAAAAACACATGTTTCCCTTCATAGATGTCATTCAATGAGCTCTATAGATGAATCATAGAAACCAAGCATTATTTTCTTCAAGAAACTAAAAAGTAATTTTTTTGACACTATGTATATATATATATATATTTAAACACGTTCTTTACTTTCTGTTGGTGGCCCAAATCTGACAGCGTGTGGCTTTAAAGCTGAAGAAACACAGGTATTATGTATTTTATTTAGGATGATGTTTTACTGACAGTGTGACTGTCTGGTTCTCTGTGTTGTTAACATAGTTACTGGATAATCGACCAGCCTAATAATGGACGAAGTGTTTCAACCTTTCCGGGGGAGGACTGTGTTGAATTACAAAATGGACAAGACCAGCCTGAAAAGACATGGAATGATTTAAATTGTGCACAAAAACGTATCTGGATTTGTGAGTTGTGTAACAATAACTCACCGTAACAACTACCCATCCACCATCTCCCCTTTTCTATCTCTCTCTATGACTCTCTCTGACTCTCCCTCTGTCTCCATCCCTACTAATTTATGTTTTTTTCATTCTGAACATATAAATCAAATTCCCATTCCCATCCCATTTACAGTACTTCCTGGGATGCATTAGTAGCTTCCTGTCTTCAGTAGTTAAATGATGGACACATCAGACACAGACAATGATTGAGACACAACAACACTAAAAGTAAACAGCTGCATTAGAACAGATAGAAAGGACCAGTATGAGGTTGTTAAGTCAGTACAGTCGACTCCTGATAGGTGCACATCAGATAAGTGTGAGACCTGGGTTCAAATACAACTTGAAATCGTTCAAAAGCTTTGATCGTTTGCTTTAGCCTGCCTTCAGAGCCAGGTGGGTACTGGGGCTTTTCTGTAGCAACAGAAGTATTTTAAATAATTTCATATAGAGAGGCATTCTGGTAGTACTCCTTAGACACTGGATTCATTTATTAGGTCTCGTAGTCTCCGAATTCACAGACACCCAAATGTAAATTTTGAAATGGCCTATTGATTAACAAGACACACTGTTTATCTTATTATTTTGTGCTATAATTTGCAGTTTACCTTGGAACATATTATCATTAGAATTATTTTACATTGTTGTGTCTCAATGGGCCGCAAGGCTATAAATAGTATTTATGTGCAATGGTCAGGTCACTCTGAGGAAGATGTCAGCTTTATGTTGAAATGTCAGTCACCTGTTCGCATCCTGTACAATGTATTAAAGTGAGCAATAAGAAATCAATCTGTCTTGTTGTTGACTGCTCCAACTCCTTTTTACCTCGAATTTGTCCATTTGGAAGTTCTCCTTGGCAAGCTATTCTCATATTTTCATACAGTATTTCATCCCAGGTCTGGTAAGTCTACACTACCTACTCAGGAATCAGATGAATATGTTTAAAGGAAAATAACATGTCCCAACCTCAACCACCATGTTACTTTATCTTCCTCTTTTAACATTTCCCTTTCTACTGGGGACAACATATCAAAAACGTCTCAGAAATGGACACAAATCAGACACAGGGGCAGTGATAGGTTCAGAACCTGAGTAGACATTGCTGTATAGTATATAGTCAGAAAACACAATGCATTGTTGGAGATGTCTGATGCCGTTCATGACAAGCCAGATGTAACCAAGAAGGTCAAGTTTGACAGAAGTGAAGCTGAGGAGAGGATTGTGGACATCTACGTCAGTGCAGACACCGAGAGACCATGAGACCAGCACCAAGACAAAGAGGTAGAAGACACTTCTCCAAAGAACGGACCAGGAGGTCAACCTAACACACACACAATTTTTCTCTCTCTCACACACACAATGCAAAGAAAAACTATAAACACATTTTATAACACAGGGAAGAGACCCTTCATAATTCTTGATGTGTTGTCCGACTGACTGGGATCATAGGTCCACTGTTGGTAAATGTTAGAATTCCTACACATTACCGGCCGTTCTGTTGTTCTCTGATTTAGTTATTGCAGATAACGGGTCTGTCAGAGCTTCTTAGTTTATAAGACCAACTCACTGTCACGGCCGTCGTCGGAATGACACCAAGGTGCAGCGTGGTCAGCGTACATTTTATTTTATTTAGAATAAAATGTCACCAACAAAACAAAGAAATACCAACACGCCCACAACGCTTATAAGGACCATGGTGCCCCTAACAAAGAACTTCCCACAATCACAACAGGGAAAAAAGGCTGCCTAAGTATGATTCCCAATCAGAGACAACGATAGACAGCTGTCCCTGATTGAGAACCATACCCGTCCAAACACAAAGAAATAGAACACATAGAAATCCGAACATAGAATGCCCACCTAAATCACACCCTGACCAAACCAAAATAGAGACATAACAAGGCTCTCTAAGGTCAGGGCGTGACACTCACCAAAGAGTCTTTTTAGTTTTTAAGACCAAATCACCTTCAGAAAGAGCCCTCTCCTTTCGGAAAAGCTGACCACGACTCCATTTTGTTGATCCCTGCCTACAGACAGAAACTAAAACAAGAGGATCTCCCGCGCGGAGGTCTGTTCAACTCTGGTCCGACCAATCTGATTCCACACTCCAAGACTGCTTCCATCACGTGGACTGGGATATGTTTCGTAGTGCGTCAGACAACAACATTGACGAATACGCTGATTTGGTGAGCGAGTTCATTAAAACGTGTGTTGAAGATGTCGTGGATTGATGGCAGCATTCGCGTGAAACTGAAAGCCCGAACCACTGCTTTTAATCAGGGCAAGGTGACTGGAAACATGACCGAATACAAACAGTGTAACTACTCCCTCCGCAAGGCAATCAAACAAGCTAAGCGTCAGTATAGAGACAAAGTAGAATCTCAATTCAACGGCTCAGACACAAGAGGTATGTGGCAGGGTCTACAGTCAATCACGGATTACAAAAAGAAAACCAGCCCCGTCACGGACCAGGATGTCTTGCTCCCAGGCAGACTAAATAACTTTTTTGCCCGCTTTGAGGACAATACAGTGCCACTGACACGGCCCGCAACTAAAACATGCAGACTCTCCTTCACTGCAGTCGACGTGAGGAAAACATTTAAACGTGTCAACCCTCGCAAGGCTGCAGGCCCAGACGGCATCCCCAGCCGCGCCCTCAGAGCATGCGCAGACCAGCTGGCTGGTGTGTTTACGGACATATTCAATCAATCCCTATCCCAGTCTGATGTTCCCACATGCTTCAAGAGGGCCACCATTGTTCCTATTCCTAATAAAGCTAAGGTAATTGAGCTAAACCACTATCGCCCCGTAGCACTCACTTCCGTCATCATGAAGTGCTTTGAGAGACTAGTCAAGGACCATATCACCTCCACCCTACCTGACACCCTAGAACCACTCCAATTTGCTTACCACCCAAATAGGTCCACAGACTATGCAATCTCAACCACACTGCACACTGCCCTAACCCATCTGGACAAGAGGAATACCTATGTGAGAATGCTGTTCATCGACTACAGCTCGGCATTTAACACCATAGTGCCCTCCAAGCTCGTCATCAAGCTCGAGACCCTGGGTCTCGACCCCGCCCTGTGCAACTGGGTACTGGACTTCCTGACGGGCCGCCCCCAGGTGGTGAGGGTAGGCAACAACATTTCCACCCCGCTGATCCTCAACACTGGGGCCCCACAAGGGTGCGTTCTCCCTCTCCTGTACTCCCTGTTCACCCACGACTGTGTGGCCACGCACGCCTCCAACTCAATCATCAAGTTTGCGGACGACACAACAGTGGTAGGCTTGATTACCAACAATGACGAGACGGCCTACAGGGAGGAGGTGAGGGCCCTCGGAGTGTGGTGTCAGGAAAATAACCTCACACTCAACGTCAACAAAACTAAGGAGATGATTGTGGACTTCAGGAAACAGCAGAGGGAACACCCCCCTATCCACATCGATGGAACAGTAGTGGAGAGGGTAGTAAGTTTTAAGTTCCTCGGGGTACACATCACAGACAAACTGAATTGGTCCACCCACACAGACAGCATCGTGAAGAAGGCGCAGCAGCGCCTCTTCAACCTCAGGAGGCTGAAGAAATTCGGCTTGTCACCAAAAGCACTCACAAATTTCTACAGATGCACAATCGAGAGCATCCTGTCGGGCTGTATCACCGCCTGGTACGGCAACAGCTCCGCCCACAACCGCAAGGCTCTCCAGAGGGTAGTGAGGTCTGCACAACGCATCACCCGGGGGCAAACTACCTGCCCTCCAGGACACCTACACCACCCGATGTCACAGGAAGGCCATAAAGATCATCAAGGACAACAACCACCGTAGCCACTGCCTGTTCACCCCGCTATCATCCAGAAGGCGAGGTCAGTACAGGTGCATCAAAGCTGGGACCGAGAGACTGAAAAACAGCTTCTATCTCAAGGCCATCAGACTGTTAAACAGCCTCCACTAACATTGAGTGGCTGCTGCCAACACACTGACTCAACTCCAGCCACTTTAATAATGGGAATTTATGGGAAATTATGTAAAATATATCACAAGCCACTTTATTAAACAATGCTACCTAATATAATGTTTACATACCCTACATTATTCATCTCATATGTATATTTATATACTGTACTCTATATCATCTACTGCATCTTTATGTAATACATGTATCACTAGCCACTTTAACTATGCCACTTTGTTTACATACTCATCTCATTTGTATATACTGCACTCAATACCATCTACTGTATCTTGCCTATGCAGGCCAAATACAGGCCTGCCACTGTTGTGTCGTCTGCAAACTTAATGATGGTGTTGGAGTTGTACCTGACCGTGCAGTCGTGGGTGAACAGGGAGTACAGGAGGGGACTGAGCATGCACCCCTGGGGAGCTCCAGTGTTGAGGATTAGCGTGGCAGATGTGTTTCTACCTGCCCTCACCACCTGGGGGTGGCCCGTCAGGAAGTCCAGGATCCGGTTGCAGAGGGAGGTGTTTAGTCCCAGGATCCTTAGCTTAGTGATGAGCTTTGAGGGTACTATGGTGTTGAACGCTGAGCTGTTGTCAATGAATAGCATTCTCACATAAGTGTCCCTTTTGTCCAGGTGGGAGAGGGAAGTGTGGAGTGCAATAGAGATTGCATCATCTGTGTATCTGTTTGGGCGGTATGCAAATGGAGTGGGTCTAGTTATTCTGGGATAATGGTGTTGATGTGAGCCATTACCAACCTTTCAAAGTGCTTCATGGCTACGGACGTGAGTGCTACGGGTCTGTAGTCATTTAGGCAGGTTGCCTTTGTGTTCTTGTGTACAGGGACTATGGTGGTCTGCTTGAAACATGTTGGTATTACAGACATAATCAGGGACATGTTGAACATGTCAGTGAAGACACGTGCCAGTTGGTCAGCATATGCCCGGAGTACACGTCATGGTAATCCGTCTGGCCCCGCAGCCTTGTGTATGTTGTCCTGTTTAAAGTTCTTACTCACATCGGCTACGGAGAGTGTGATCACACAGTCATTCGTAACAGCTGATGCTCTCATGCATGCCTCAGTGTTGCTTGCCTCGAAGCAAGCATAGAAGTGATTTAGCTCGTCTGGTAGGCTTGTGTCACTGGGCAGCTCGCAGCTGTGCTTCCCTTTGTAGTCTGTAATAGTTTGCAAGCCCTATCACATAAGATAAGCATCGGAGACGGTGTAGTATGATTCAATCTTAGCCCTGTATTGACGCTTGCCTGTTTGATGGTTCGTCGCAGGGCATAGCAGGATTTCCTGTAAGCTTCCGGGTTAGAGTCCCGCACCTTGACAGCGGCAGCTCTACCCTTTAAATCAGTGCGAATGTTGCCTGTAATAATCCATGGCTTCTGGTAGGGGTATGTACGTACAGTCACTGTGGGGACGACGTCCTCAATGCACTTATTGATAAAGCCAGTGACTGATGTGGTGTACTCCTCAATGCCATCGGAAGAATCCTGGAACATGTTCCAGACTGTGATAGCAAAACAGTCCTGTAGTTTAGCATCTGCTTCATCTGACCACTTTTTAATAGACCAAGTCACTGGTGCTTCCTGCTTTAATTTTTGCTTGTAAGCAGGAATCAGGAGGATAGAGTTGTGGTCGGATTGACCAAATGGAGGGCGAGGGAGAGCTTTGTACGCGTCTCTGTGTGTGGAGTACAGGTGACCTAAAAAAAATTCCCCTCAATAATGTTGTTGCCTTGATTTTTGGGGTCTCGGTGTCTCTGGATTCACAGACACCCAAATATCCCTATGTATATTTTGACATGGCCTATTGATGAATGAGACACACTGTTTATCTTATTTTGTGCTATAATTTGCAATTTACCGTGGAACATGTTATCATTATAATTGTTGTACATTGATGTGTCTCAATGGGCCACTAGGCTATAAATAGGATCTATGTGCAATGGTCAGGTCACTCTGAGGAAGATGTCAACCTGATGAAGATGTCAAAAAAGTATTTAGTTAGCCACCAATTGTGCAAGTTCTCCCACTTAAAAAGGTGAGAGAGGCCTGTAATTTTCATCATAGGTACACTTCAACTATGACAGACAAAATGAGAAAAGAAAATCCAGAAAATCACATTGTAGGATTTTTTATGAATTTATTTGCAAATTATGGTGGAAAATAAGTATTTGGTCACCTACAAACAAGCAATATTTCTGGCACTCACAGACCTGTAACTTCTTCTTTAAGAGGCTCCTCTGTCCTCCACTCGTTACCTGTATTAAAGGCACCTGAATGAACTTGTTATCAGTATAAAAGACACCTGTCCACAACCTCAAACAGTCACACTCCAAACTCCACTATGGCCAAGACCAAAGAGCTGTCAAAGGACACCAGAAACAAAATTGTAGACCTGCACCAGGCCGGGAAAACTGAATCTGCAATAGGTATATAATAGGCAATAATTATGCAATAGGCAATAATTAGGAAATGGAAGACATACAAGACCACTGATAATCTCCCTCGATCTGGGGCTCCACGCAAGATCTCACCCCGTGGGGTCAAAATGATCACAAGAACGGTGAGCAAAAATCCCAGAACCACACGGGGGGACCTAGTGAATGACCTGCAGAGAGCTGGGACCAAAGTAACAAAGCCTACCATCAGTAACATACTACGCCGCCAGGGACTCAAATCCTGCAGTGCCAGACGTGTCCCCCTGCTTAAGCCAGTACATGTCCAGGCCCAACTGAAGTTTGCATTTGAAGAGCATTTGAATGATCCAGAAGAAGATTGGGAGAATGTCATATGGTCAGATGAAACCAAAATATAACTTTTTGGTAAAAACTCAACTCGTCGTGTTTGGAGGACAAAGAATGCTGAGTTGCATCCAAAGAACACCATACCTACTGTGAAGCATGGGGGTGGAAACATGCTTTGAGGCTGTTTTTCTGCAAAGGGATCAGGACGACTGATCCGTGTAAAGGAAAGAATGGGGCCATGTATCGTGAGATTTTGAGTGAAAACCTCCTTCCATCAGCAAAGGGCATTGAAGTTGAAACGTGGCTGGGTCTTTCAGCATGACAATGATCCCAAACACACCGCCCGGGCAACGAAGGAGTGGCTTCGTAAGAAGCATTTCAAGTTCCTGGAGTGGCCTAGCCAGTCTCCAGATCTCAACCCCATAGAAAATCTTTGGAGGGAGTTGAAAGTCTGTGTTGCCCAGCAATAGCCCCAAAACATCACTGCTCTAGGGGAGATCTGCATGGAGGAATGGGCCAAAAATACCAGCAACAGTGTGTGAAAACCTTGTGAAGGCTAACAGAAAACGTTTGACCTCTGTCATTGCCAACAAAGGGTATATAACAAAGTATTGAGATAAACTTTTGTTATTGACCAAATACTTTTTTTCCACCATAATTTGCAAATAAATTCATTAGAAATCTTACAATGTGATTTTCTGGAGAAAAAAAATCTCATTTTGTCTGTCATAGTTGAAGTGTACCTTTGATGAAAATTACAGGCCTCTCTCATCTTTTTAAGTGGGAGAACATGCACAATTGGTGGCTGACTAAATACTTTTTTGCCCCACTGTATATTAAAGTGAGCAATAAGAAATCAATCTCTGACTTTATTTGTTGACTGCTCCAACTCATTTTTTTTTACCTCAAATGAGTCCTTTTGGAAGTTCTCATTGGCAAGCCATTCTCATATTTTCATATAGCATTTCATCCTAGGTCTGGTAAGTCTACACTATCGACTCCGGTATCAGATGAATATGTTTAAATGAAAAGAACATGTCCCAACCTCAACCACCATGTTAATTTTAGTTTCTCTTCCTGTTTTTACATTTTTCTTTCGTCTGGGGACAACATATCAAAAACACTTAGTCTATGAAATGACACAGACACAGACGCAGTGATCGGTTCAGAACCTGAGTAGACATTGCTGTATATTACAGTATATAGTCAGAAAACACAATCAATTGTTGGAGATGTCTGAGGCCATTCATGACAAGCCAGATGTGACCAAGAAGGTCAAGTTTGACAGAAGTGAAGCTGAGGAGAGGATTGTGGACATCTACGGCAGTGTAGCCACCGAGGGACCATGAGACCAGCACCAAGACAAAGAGGTAGAAGACACTTCTCCAAAGAACGGACCGGTAGGTCAACCTAACACACACACACACACACACACACACACACACACACACACACAAAATGCAATGAAAAACTATAAACACATATTTTATAACAGAGGGAAGAGACCCTTCATAGCTCTTGCTGTGTTCTCACTCTGACTGGGATCATAGGCCTGTCTGTCCACTTTAGGTAAACGTTATAATTCCTACAAATTACCGGCAGTTCTGCGTTTATCTGTTTTAGTTGTTATTGCAGATAACGGGTCTCTAAGAGGTTCTTAGTTTATAAATCAAATTAATCTGCAAAAAGAGTCTTCTTAGTTTCTAAGACCAACTCATCTACAGAAAGAGTCTTCTTAGTTTCTAAGACCAACTCACCTGCAGAAAGAGTATTCTTAGTTTCTAAGACCAACTCACCTGCCGAAAGAGTCTTCTTAGTTTCTAAGACCAACTCACCTGCAGAAAGAGTCTTCTTAGTTTCTAAGACCAACTCACCTGCCGAAAGAGTCTTCTTAGTTTCTAAGACCAACTCACCTGCAGAAAGAGGCCATCAGTTAGAAAAACCCTGACTGAAGACAGAGACCAGTTTTAGAAAGAGACAGACCAATTACAGATCAGTCACCAGTCACAACAACCTGATTGTAGAGAGAAACCAGACCAGTTCCAACACTGAGGACTGAGGTGAATGTGATTAGACAGTTAAAACAGTGTCTCCTCCAGTTGGACACAGACAGAGGGCAGAACTGTACTGAGAGGACACACACATACTGTACCAAACACATGCAGACACACGCAGGCCACACGCAGGCCACACGCAGGCCACACACAACACACAAGTGAAGTTCCCTTTTAAAACCTCCGATGAAGACATTTCCCCACGAACACTTCAGAATAACTCTTCACACTGATTTCACACAGAGACAGCGTTGTTACAAAATAAATGCCCCTAATTGGTCATCAGTGCGGTAAAGAGTTTGAGCCATAACGTGCCCTCCGTTTGAAGGCTGCGGAAACAACCAACATTTCTCACAAAGTGATAGGCTGAAAGGTTGCACTTGTCACTATTTGTTGTCCTGCAGCTCTTATGTTCTATCTTTTTGTTGTATTGTACTGGAACAAACAACAAACTATTATTGAATTTGTTCACTTAAGAATTCCAGGTTCGAATAGTATTCTGATTGGGGTGACACAATTCTACAATTCTACCAAAACAATTCATTTACAAAAGGAAAAAAGTCTTCCAAAATGATTCTGATAGAGGGATTGTGAGACTCCTCTAAGAGAGAGAGAGAGAGAGAGAGAGAGAGAGAGAGAGAGAGAGAGAGAGAGAGAGAGAGAGAGAGAGAGAGAGAGAGAGAGAGAGAGAGAGAGAGAGAGAGAGAGAGGAAAAACAATGATGAGGGATCATTGATCTGCTCCTCCTGTAGACAATTCTCAACTCTACAACACAGTTGTAGAGGTCAGGAGGTCAGGAGGTGAGGGTTGAGGTTAGGGGGTGAGGGTTGAGGTCAGTTCCCTTTAAGGGAGTAATCAGGGTTAATATCTGGTTACCTTCTTTCCTGTGGAGCCATTAACTGTAAGGAGGAGTGTCTTAAGGAGTGTCTTAAGTGGGATATAAGAACAGTGTGTAAATATTATTTTTGGTGTCTTTGGGTGTCTTGACAATATATAGCTAATTCTTATTTGATTTGATTTACATTGTGAATTGAATGTAATATTATCACATGTTGTTCTTGTCTACAACTGTTCTGTGCTCTGGCATGTATTCTACGCTTCATGTGGAGCCGATCAAGAGGAGCTGCTGCATGTGCAACAGCTAATGGGGATCCTAATAAGCCTAATCCTAAACACTACTGTAGGTGCCAAACAGGTTATATTGTATATTTTTATGTTCCAAATTCATAAGGAATGTCTGTTGCATGTGTGTTTGCCACTGTCATGGGTGTGTTCCGCCTCGACAGGCTGACTGGGCATACAGTTAAATGGCCTACAGTCTCCAAGGCCTACTGGGAGTGACTGGAATGGCAGCACAGTCTTTTGACCATACCAGACCATTGCTTACCGTTCATACCATGCTCTTTGTTTCTTTAGATTTGAATGATCAGAATTCGTTTTCATAAATGGTTATTTACATTTTTTGTAACCAGAAGAACAACAAATACATTGATTATTATTTTTCTTCTTGGATCAAACTCGGGACATTGGACAAGCATTTTGCTAAACTCGCAATTGCATCTGCTAACCATGTGTATGTGACCAATACGATTTGATTTGTACGTGCCAATACTAACATTTCACCACTCACTTGTGGCTAATGGATTAGGATATTTTAAACGTGTCACACGCTGATCTGTTTCACCTGTCTTTGTGATAGTCGCCCATCTTCCCCATTATCCCCTATGTATTTATATCTGTGTTCTCTGTTTGTCTGTTGCCAGTTCGTCTTGTTTGTCAAGTCAACCAGTGTTTTTGTGTCTCAGCTCCTGCTTTTCCCAGTCTCTTGTTTTCTGGCTCTCCTGGTTTTGACCCTTGCCTGTCCTGACTCTGAGCCTGACTGCATGACCACTCTGCCTGCCCCTGAGCCTGCCTGCCGACCTGTACCTTTGCATGCCCCTGTTGAATTATTAAACCATTGTTAATTTGTTGTCTACATCTGGGTCTTGCCTTCACAGGATGGAAGGATGGAAATTGTATTGGGAATATTATATTGGACAATTTAGCTTGTACAACTACTGTATGTAAAAATACATAATGTATCATTAGCAAACATTAGCTTTAGCAGCCAGTATTGTGGTGCATTGACATGCTGCAGTCCCTGCAGTCTAACAGTAGCAAGTTATTGTTTACACATTTTCCCATTTTCTGAAGAAACTAGAACAATAACGATACTGTGTATGATCATAATCAAGAGGAAAAACACAGATGGCTCTCACATCTCTCCCTCTCGCTCTCTCTATTCCATTTTGATGATCCACAATCAAATAGGAATAGGTAATTAGTAGGAAGAAAATCCATCCAAATGAATCCATAATCAAATAGCTGTCATTGTTAGTTAAATCTGATGCATTGGTTATTATCTATCAGTGGACTCATTACAAAATATGAAGTAATATGAATAACTCTATTCCATTTTGATGATCCATAATCAAATAGAATATGCACATCAGTAATACAAATGTATCAATTTTATTCATCCAAAATAGTTTCATTCTGATCAAGACATCAGCATTCAAATACATGTGAAGAAATCACCTGCGAACAGGGGATCTGGTCATGTACAACAACTGTGTATTAATTAGCTTCCAGATGTTCATTCATTCATAGCCCACTACGCCTCTGGAAAAATGTGCATATCAGCACAAAGGAATGGCGTTTTAAAACAAACGTGCACACCCATGCCGTGCACACACACACACACACACACACACGCCAAATAAAACACTGTATTTACTCACCTGGCTCTGTAATGCTCCTTGCTGTTGTAGAGGAAGACATTATTAAAAGCTTTACAGTTTTTTTACGACTGCTTACACACTAAAATGTAACTTTTCCCACAATTAGCAAAACCTTACACTCAAGGAGCAAAACACAAGGCTAGATTTGCACAACTGTAAGCACATTGTCAGCTTCACACTATTTGCAAAACACAACACACAGTGATTTGCAAAACACTAAACACACTTGTATACATCAGACACAGATGTATATCATGATGTCACTTCTTTGCAATTCCAAAGCACTGACTGTCAAATTACCACACCTATGAGCCAATCTGTTTAACACAGCCATCAGGTGCACAAACACATGACTGCTAAATTGTAGCCACACCAATCAGGTTTAAGCACTATAAAAATACAGCAGGTAGGTTAATCTGCCTTCAACCAAAATGGAAGCAGTCAGAAGAAGAGTGAGGGTGAGAGGAGTACACAGAGGAGGAGAAGGAGGCCGAGCCAGAGGTCGAGGAAGACCTGAAGCAGGAGGAGAACGTGCACAAAGAAGAAGAGGACCAAACTCATCAAATGACATTCGTGCAACACTAGTGGACCATTTTGTGAACCACGGATTGACGCTGAGGGAGGCTGGACTGAGAGTTCAGACAAATCTTAGCAGATATACAGTGACATCTGTCATAAGGACTTTCGACAGGAAAACAGGTAGAAGAAGATCTGTCTACAGTTACAGTAATCAGCTGCTTATTGTATGCACCATATCAGCACTTGTGATACCCCTTCCTGTGACATTGTACACTAAGTTACATGTATTATTCTCTACATAGGATTGAGGGTTGGGAACGACAAGGAGGAAGGGGGCCCATATTCACGCAAGAACAAGAGAGAGAGATAGTAAACATGGTTTTGGCCAATAACGCTATCAGGCTCAGAGAACTACAAGCCAACATTATCGGTGACCATGCCATTTTCAATAATGTCCATCAGGTCTCTCAGTCAACACTGGCACGCATCCTGAAAAGACATCAGGTTCAAATGAAACAACTTTATCGAGTGCCTTTTGAGCGGAGTTCAGAGAGGGTCAAACGGCTGCGGCATGAGTATGTGGAGGATTGTATTGTTCACTTTAGCACTGTGATGTTGCATACTGCACACATGACTGTTTTACATTGACTGTATACTAGTTCTATCCTGAACTACACAATCTTGTCTTTCACTGTATTTCAGGGAGTTTTGCAGATGGATGCTGAGGAAATCCTGCATGAATTCATATATATTGATGAGGCACGGTTCAACCTCACAAAAGCAAGAAGGAGAGGCAGAAATATCATTGACCACAGGGCTATAATCAATGTCCCAGGGCAACGTGGGGGTAACATCACCCTTTGCGCTGCCATTTCACAGCATGGGGTTGTCCTCCGTCATGCCAAAATGGGCCCTTACAACACACCTCACATTCTCACATTTTTGGCCCGATTGCACCACATCGTCACAGCAGGTAATGAAATGCACCAGATGCAATACACGGTCATCTGGGACAATGTGTCATTCCATCGCTCTGCTTTGGTTCAGAACTGGTTTCAACACCATCCACAGTTGACAGTACTATACCTTCCACCATACTCTCCGTTTCTAAACCCTATCGAAGAGTTTTTCTCTGCATGGCGGTGGAAGGTTTACGATCTCCAGCCCCAGGCTCAGGTACCCCTCATTCAGGCCTTGGAGGACGCCTGTGACCAAGTCGACGCCGCAGATTGTGCAAGGATGGATTCGACATTCAAGACGGTTCTTCCCGCGTGGTCTTGCTAATGACGATATTGCTTGTGATGTTGATGAAATTCTCTGGCCCGATCCAGCTAGGCGAAGAGATAATGTATAATATGTTTACTGTAGTATTTTTTGTACAATATTGTCAGTTTTTTTCAGATTATTTTTTTAATTTGTTTGTTGTTGTTGTTATTTACTGTAATTGTAAACTGTACTGGATACAGTATTTTACGTTGTCTGTTTGCTGAGCTAACAGTGTTAGGCACACTACTGTAGTAGCATGAAAACTGGGACATGTTTTCTTGTGATTCTCCATGTTGACATGTTGACTGATTTGGGTATATGGAGAGAAATAAATGATGTTTTCCTCAGTCTGCAGCATTGTTCTTGTGTTGTGTTTGTATAGTTGCACTTTCTCTGTGTACCTTATTTACAGTACTCTAATCACTGACAATTAGACTTGCTAAAAGTGTTTTAGGTTAGCAACAGCAGCGTGTAACTGGTTCAAAAAGATGGAAGTCATATGAAGTGTGTGTGTTTTGTATGGTAACAAAATATTATTTTTCTGAAGTCCTGTACAGTTTTTGACAAAAGTGTTCCATTTTGCAAATTATCTGAAGTGTTGTGCTACTTTGGTGTAGGGTTGTGCTAATTGTGTGTAGTGTTTTGACAAACCGGGCCCTGTTTTCAAAATTGTGCTTAAACAATTTTAAAAAACTGTAATGGGAATTACATTTCTGTATGGCTCAAAGTTAAGAAGCTTTCTCAATCCCGTTTCATAATGTTGTCTGATTTCAATTGGACCATAACCACTTCCTTTATTTTGCTCCGATTAGAGAATACAAAGTGTTATGCGAAAGTATGTGTACAGGAAAACAGAGGTCACAATCTTGACGTCAACATAACATCAGGGAAAAATACATAATGACTATGAGACATGAAACAGTGTTCTTTTTTCAATGAATGTAAATCACACGTTATTCACCTAATATTTACTGATAGTCAAATTCGATGCATATCTCAAATGAAGCAACCAGGCACATTCTTTTGCTGGTTTTATCCAAACAACAGTAACAGTGGAGGGAGTGGCACCTCCCGTGCTTTCACTTCAGTTGTTCACCCTTCGAATGAATTGCTCATATCAAATAGTGTCCCGGTTCAATTGAACTTACACATGATTTGGTCGGGGGAAAGGTTCTGCTTTTCCGAAGAACATTTTGGAAGTTTGTCCCAAATGGCACCCTATTCCCTACATAGTGCACTACTTTTGACCATAGCTCTATAGATCTATGGATTGTTTAGGTGAGCTTGGCGTGGCTACGGTATTCAGAAGCAAACACTTTCTCTCACACACACACACACACACACACACACACACACACACACACACACACACACACGCACACAACACTGAGGTTATTACATTAGTACAGACTATTACGTGCACATCAGATGTGCCAGACCTGGGTTCAAACACTACTTGACACATTTCAAATACTTTAAGCATTTGCTTTAGTAGCCTGCCTGGAGATGTTATATTGCAACAGGCAAGCTCAATCAAGCACAGCTTGAATTCTAAATGATTTCATACAGTATTTGAACCCAGGTCTGGGTTCTCAGGAATCAAATAAACATTTGAAAAGGAAAAGAACATGTCCCAACCTCAGCCACCACGTTACTTTTAGGTTCCTCTTTTTAGATTTCCCTTCCTTCTGGGGACAACATATCAAAAACACAGAAATGGACACAAAACAGACACAGACACAGGGGCAGTGACAGGTTCAGAACCTGACACAGACACAGCGGCAGTGATAGGTTCAGAACCTGACACAGACACAGCGGCAGTGATAGGTTCAGAACCTGACACAGACACAGGGGCAGTGATAGGTTCAGAACCTGAGTAGACATTGCTGTATAGTGTGTAATCAGAAAACACAATACATTGTTGGAGATGTCTGAGGCCGTTCATGACAAGCCAGATGTGACCAAGAAGGTCAAGTTTGACAGAAGTGAAGCTGAGGAGAGGATTGTGGACATCTACGTCAGTGCAGACACCCTGAAGGACCATGAGACCAGCACATACAAATGCCCACAGTCGCACTCAGATGCGCACACACACACACACACACACACACACACACACACACACACACACACACACACACACAACCTCGCTGTGTCAGCTTTTGCAGCATGAATGATTCATGCCATGTCATTGTGCTAGAGCACTGCCAATCTGCATAAAGTAGGCGCAATGACCGACCCTGCACTGATACCTGTCAGCCAGGCTCTAGGAAAGACAGAACTCTGTGTTATCAGCAGAGAACGAGAGGCTACACCAAAGGGTTTAAAAGAGTCCCTGTGGGCGTTTTCCTTGTTTGTGGCTGTTTCCTGACACGTGGTAGTTGAACCAAAATTAATGGTTGTATTCCATGAGGCACATCGCAGGGAAAACACATATTTGTTCAGTGTTTTCTCCCAACTGAACAGAAATGAGGATTGAGGGTGAATACCTATTGATACAGCAAGCATGACACAAGGAGCAATAGAGCCAGCGCCCACTCACTCCCTAGGAGAGAGGCCAACAGACAGACACAGGCAGAGGCATTTTCTCAGAGCTGTTAAGAATGAGAGAACACAGGGTGGGGATGGAGAAAAGGGAAAGAAAAAGAGAGAGAGCAAAACAAAGATGCAGGGTCGTTAATGATTTATACGTCTCTGGTCCTCCATTGGGTGATTCTCGTCTCTAAAACACAGTTTAACAAAAGCACTCAAACTATCAATCTATGTGTCATTTAAAGAAAAGTGTCAAAGTTTTCAATGTTTTTCCTCTTGGACATGAAGCTTCATTTGTTTATGAAACTTATTCGTAGCAACAAAGGCATTTTTTCGGGGGGGGGGGGGGGGGGGGCAATAGAATCATTCCCACAGAGCCGAGGGAAATCGCCTGTCACGTGTGCTCCCTCTAGGTCACCAGGCTGCTCATTATGGGGCACACCTGTCACCATCGTTACGTGCACCTGCGCATCATCAGACTCTCCTGGATTCCATCACTTCCCTGATTACCTTCTCTATACATGTCACTCCCTTTGGTTCCTTCCACAGGCGTCATTGTTTATGTCCCTGTGTCTTGTCTGTGTGTTGTTCATGTTTCTTATGTTGTATTATGTGGTGTTTATTTATTAAAACACTCACTCCCTGAACATGCTTCCCGACTCTCAGCGCACATCGTTACACCGCCAAACCGCCATTACAACAGCTCTGGCTTTTACTCAGAGACCGTGGCTAATTTTCCACATGGCAGCACTAAAAACATGAAGAACAACTTCACTGTTTCTGTCTGTTTCATCATCACTACCTGGCTGTTTCCCAAATGCCCCCCTATTCCATATATAGTGCACTACTTTTGACCAAGGCACATAGGGCTCTGTTCCAAAGTTGTGCACTATACAGCGAATAGGGGGCCATTTTGGGATGCTGATATGATTCCCAAAGTTAAACAAGCCAAACAAGCTTTGAATAGATTTCTTTGGACTTACATTAAACGGAACACACTTATACATCAATCTAATGTCTCCCTTAAACATAAAAACAAATGCGGTGTATAAGGAAAGGGGGGATACCTAGTTAGTTCTAAAATGAAATGCATCTTCTGCATTTAACCCAGCCCCTCTGAATCAGAGAGGTGCGTGGGGGGCTGTCATAATCAACATCCACAGCACCCAGGGAACCGTGGGTTAACTGCCTTGCTCAGGGGTAGAACAACAGATTTTTTTACCTTGTCAGCTTGGAGGATTTGATCCAGCAACCTTTCGGTTACTGGCCCAACGCTCTAACCATTAGGCTACCTAAATACAGTATGTGTGGATGAGTGCGATTAAAACCTAATTAAAAAGTAATAGAGGTGTATTGATTATGTCGTTAGTTGCTGAATCCCATTGACTACTCTGCATCGCACTGTAATGAATGTTTACTCTTGTTATTGTTTCAGTACAGTAACTAAACATACATACAACCTGTATTGGTCCATTTGCACCGACATTTTCCTCTATTTTACTGGTACAGTACCCAACTTGACATGCAACAAAACATACAACACATTCTGGGAGCAAAAATGGAGGTAAGTAGCACATATTCGCACATATTGACACCCACAACCCTCCGGCTACGCCTCTCTAACCTTGAGGTTACAACTGACAATACTGTATGTAAAAATACATACTGTACCATTAGCAAATATGACCTTTTGCATACAGTATTATGTGGGTTGTGCACTGACAAACAACATTCCCTGCAAATTCTCGTTTACATACTTTCCCACTTTCTGAAGAAATGAAAACAATAACGAGCTATCAACACAGTTACTGTACATATAATTAACAGTAAAAACACACATCTCTCTCTCTCTCAGCATATAGTACATAATAGGCGTGATTCAATTTTGATGATCCACAATTAGTGAAAATAAATCAAATTAATCCATAATCAAATAGCTTTCATTGTTAGTTAAATCTGATGCATTGGTTATTATCTATCAGTGGACTCATTCAAAAAATATGAAGTAATATGAATAACTCTATTCCATTTTGATGATCCATAATCAAATAGAATATGCACATCAGTAATATAAATGTATCCATTTTATTCATCCAAAATAGTATCAAGACGTCAGTATTTATATGGACGTTAAATAATCACCTGCGAACAAGGGGTTCTGGTCATGTACAATAACTGTGTATTAATTAGCTTCCAGATGTTTATTCATTCATAGCCCACTACGCCTCTGGAAAAACGAACATCTCAGCAGAATGGACAAAACAAAAGCGCACACACACACACACACACACACACACACACACACACACACACACACACACACACACACAAAACACAAAACACAAAACACAAGACATGATTAAAAGCTTTAATGGGAATTATATTTCTGTATGGCTCAAAGTTAAGAAACTTTCTAATCCCGTTTCATAATGTTGTCTGATTACAACTGGACCATAACCACTTCCTTTATCTTGCTCCGATCAGAGAATACAAAGTGTTATGCGAAACGTTTTACGTTGAAGTGAGGAGAATCATTGTGAAAGAAAATAACTGGAGTGTACAACATTACACAGTCCTACCACACAAGACAGACTTTTCATTGAGGTTTGTCAGAGAAAAGTTTCAAAATGTTCTTTGTTAGAAATTGTTGTTGTTTAGTTGGGCTTTTTGTGGCACAAACTACAGTTTTCAGAGGCAAACTCTTACACACAAACACACACACAACACTATTGTATGTACTATTGGATCCTAAACAAAGGAATTCTGACAATGCACAGTTGGCTGGGTTCCCTGCTGAACCCCTTCCATAAAACTGTCTCAACTCTTAGTTTGTCCCAAATGCCACCCTATTTCCCTATGTAGTGCGCTACTTTTGACCAAGGCCCATAAGGGTCTGGTCAAAAGTAGTGCAGTATATAGGGAATAGGGTGTAGTTTGGGACTCAGCCTCAGACTATGCGTTCCTGAAGGGTATTTACCTATCAATAAATTGCTGGCATCCTTAACCCACCATTTTTTAAAGTTAGCGATGTGTGCCCAAGGAAGACAGCTAACTTCAATTGATGACACTGCATCCCCTATCATCTGTCACTGAGAAGATGTATTTTGTCTTTCTACCCCCCCCCCCCCCCCCCCCCCCCGATTCATTC
This sequence comes from Oncorhynchus mykiss, assembly GCF_013265735.2. NCBI lineage: Eukaryota > Metazoa > Chordata > Actinopteri > Salmoniformes > Salmonidae > Oncorhynchus > Oncorhynchus mykiss. Next base: position 56,772,318 of record NC_048574.1, read on the forward strand.
CCCCCCCCCCCCCCCCCCCCCCCCCCTCCCATACAGACACAAACACACACACACACACACACACAAAATAGCATTTTTGAGCTTCTCTTGCTTCAGCACCTTTTGTCTGTTGATTTTCATTCGTCACCACTGTTTTTATGCAACGGCAGTAGTCCCATCAAGAACACATTGTCCTCCTCCTTCTGCGGTGTTGAATTTATGAATAAAAATGTAATCCATTCATATATATATAAAAAAATGCCATATGCTATACTTAAATATTCCATTGAAAAAACAAGAACTGTCTGTGAAGACAACCCCTTTGCTTGGTAATGGCTAGGTCAGCCATTTCAATGATCTTTGTCCCAAAGAAAAGGGGCCCTGGTTAAAAGTAGTGCGATAAAAAGTGAACAGGGTGCCAATTGGGACCTGTTCCTATTGCCTCTGGTTGTTTATGTTGTTGCTGCAGTATATCTAAAAGAGCCCAGCCTTATAAAAGCTGAAGGACAGACTACGATGCTGTACTAGCTGACAGCTAGCCTTCTAAGATCCTGCACTCACAGCCTTGAGTCTCCCACAGCCTCATGCATTATATGGCTACTGTCTCTGTGTACTATACAAAGAGTGGTGAAGTTTCCTTCTACGAATCCCACAAAAACCTGGAAATAAATAGATTTTAGGGGGTCTTGCCTATATATTCCCACAAAGCAAAGTCTCCAGTGTTAAATCAAAACGTTACATTTAACACTGGGACAGTGTCTATATGGGCCCACACTTTTGAGTGTGCTTATTTCTGACACTGTTACACTTGGTCAATATTAGGAAATTAACACTTTCGATGTTATGCAATATTATATTATCATATTATTTTCAACACAAGGAAGTGTATATCAAATCAAATGTCATTGTATTTTTCACATGCGCCGAATACAACAGGTGTAGTAGACCTTACAGTGAAATGCTTACTTACAAGCCCTTAATCAATAGTGCAGTCTTAAGAAAAATAAATGTTAAGTAAATAATAGATAAGTCCCCAAAAAATTATTAAAGTAACAAATAATTAAAGAGCAGCAGTAAAATAACAATAGCGAGGCTATATACAGGGGGTACCGGTACAGAGTCAATGTACTGATTAGACAAGGTAATTGAGGTAATATTTACATGTAGGTAGCGTTAAAGTGACTATTCATATTTATAAAAACAGAGAGTCGCAGCAGCATAAAAGGGAGGGGGGGGGGGGGTCAATGTAAATAGTCTGGGTGGCCATTTGATTAGCTGTTCAGGAGTCTTATGGCTTGGGGGTAGGAGCTGTTAAGAAGCCTTTTGGAACTAGACTTGGCACTCCAGTACCGCTTGCCGGTCAGCGCAATCTCGGAGTATACGTCCTGGTAATCCGTCTGGAGCAAACCCGGATCCGGGATCCTATTTATAGCCTCAAGCTCATTACCATAACGCAACGTTAACTATTCATGAAAATCGCAAATGAAATGAAATAAATATGCTAGCTCTCAAGCTTAGCCTTTTGTTAATAACACTGTCATCTCAGATTTTCAAAATATGCTTTTCAACCATAGCAAAACAAGCATTTGTGTAAGAGTTTTGATACCTAGCGTAGCATTTAGCGTAGCATTCAGCGTGTAACATTTTCACAAAAACAAGAAAAGCATTCAAATAAAATAATTTACCTTTGAAGAACTTCGGATGTTTTCAATGAGGAGACTCTCAGTTAGATAGCAAATGTTCAGTTTTTTCAAAAATATTATTTGTGTAGGACAAATCGCTCCGTTTTGTTCTTCACGTTTGGCTGAGGAGAAAAAAATGAAAATTCAGTCATAACAACACAAACTTTTTTCCAAATTAACTCCATAATATCGACAGAAACATGGCAAACGTTGTTTAGAATCAATCCTCAAGGTGTTTTTCACATATCTATTCGATGATAAGTCACTCCTGGCAGTTTGGTTTCTCCTCTCTTCAAAATGGAAAAATGCACTCACCTGAGAGATTGCGCAATAGTTTCGACGGAGGACACCTGGTAAATGTAGTATCTTATGGTCAATTTTCCAATGATATGCCTACAAATACGTCACAATGCTGCAAACACCTTGGGGAAACGACAGAAAGTGTAGGCTCTCTCCTTGCGCATTCACAGCAATATAAGGAGACATTGGTACACAGCGCCTCAAAAATCTGGCTCAGTTCCTGTATGAAATTTCATCTTGGTTTCGCCTGTAGCATTAGTTCTGTGGCACTCACAGACAATATCTTTGCAGTGTTTTCTTTCCAAAGCTGTCAATTATATGCATAGTCGAGCATCTTTTCGTGACAAAATATCTTGTTTAAAACGGGAACGTTTTTCATCCAAAAATGAAATACTGCCCCCAGAGTTTCATGAGGTTATTAAAGGTCTTACTCACATCGGCTATGGAGAGCGTGATCACACAGTCATCCGGAACAGCTGATGCTCTTATGCATGTTTCAGTGTTACTTACCTCGAAGCGAGCATAGAAGTAATTTAGATTTTCTGATAGGCTCATGTTACTGGGCAGCTCGCGACTGGTCTTCCCTTTGTAGTCTGTAATAGTTTGCAAGCCCTGACACATCCAACGAGCGTCAGAGCCGATGTAGTACTACTCAATCTTAGTCCTGTATTGACGCTTTGCCTGTTTGATGGTTTGTCAGAGGTCATAGTGGGATTTCTTATAAGCTTCTGGGTTAGAGTTCCTCTCCTTGAAAGCGGCAACTCTACCCTTTAGCTCAGTGCGGATGTTAACTGTAATCCAAGAGTGTGTAAAGCTGTCATCAATGCAAAGGGTGGATACTTCGAAGAATCTCAAACATAAAATATATTTTTTCAACACTTCAGTTTTGGTTCCTACATGATTCCATACGTGTTATTTCATAGTTTTTATGTCTTCACTATTATTATACAATCTAGAAAATAGTACAAATAAAGAAAAACGAGCAGGTGTTGAGTAGGAGTTCTAAAACTTTTAACCGGTAGTGTAGCTTAGTAGAATCATTCCACTCACGGGTGGCCAAAAATAACTAATATAATTTTCCAGTGTGCCTTGCCTTTTTGAGTGAATTCAAGAGTTACCACTCATGACTATATTTGTGACAGAGACATGGTTATTTAATTATTTGATTTTCAGTCCTGTGAACTTCACCAACTGTAGGTGAATGTTATCATTCAAATTAAACGGTTTATATATATATATATATATATATATATATATATATATATATATATCATAAGGCCTAACTTTGATAGGGTTAGGAGCCTTCTGTTTTTCCGGACCATCAGGCCTAACTTCTTGACGCTACCCATCCCTTTAGCGGGATAATTGTCATCAACAACCACTGAATTGCATAGCGCCACATTCAAATAATATTACAAAAAATATTTACATTCATGAAATCACAAGTGCAATATAGCAAAACACAGCTTAGCCTTTTGTTAATTAACCTCCTTGCGCACGGAACCCGCTAGTGGGCTGAAATTCCACAACATACGGTGATCGCTACATAAATGGTCATATTAAACATTCATGAAAACACAAGTGTCTCACATGTATCGAAAGCCTAGAATCTTGCTAATCCAACTGCGTTGTCAGATTTAAAACAGGATTTACTGCAAAAGAATACGATGCGATTATCTGAGCATAGAGCACCATAAAAAAAAATTATAATAACCAGCACAGGCGTAACATAATCACAAACTGCATTAAAATAAATAGTTTACCTTTGACGATCTTCGCCTGTTTGTAATTCCAATGCTCATTGTTACACAATGAATTATCTTTTGTTTGATAAAATCCGTTTTTATAGCCTAACACAAAACATTTTTTGAACCACTTGTGTTGTGAATTCCGTCTCATTCCATTTTTGACGACACATTCCAGGTAAATAACCCACACAGAACGTGACTTTTCCAGTCATGTTTGGTTTCACTGCAATCAACTGGTTTGTTTGTAACACAATCTAACCTGATGGGCCATTTCTCGGGACGTATTGACTGAAAGAAACCGATTTGAAGACAACAAGTCATGACATCATTGTGCACCAATGATTTGCCCGCTGTTTCGTTGATTGACTGTATTTTAACCCAATGACCACTGATCGTCTTGAAATCTAGCTGGGTAGATAGCCAATGAGCTGAGGTAAACGGCAATAGGTCATGTTTATGTGTTGCAAGACCAACCCATGTAGTAAGCTCCAGCGTAAAGAGAGTCATTTGCTATTGAAGTTTCATACCGGAAGGAGAAACACATACTACGCACTGCATTGTTTGGTAAACGAGCAGATTCAGCTGTTTATATATCAATCAGTATGGTGACTAAGTCAGGGAAAGCAAAATTTAAGTCTAGATATACAGAGGTACACACAATTTTAGAATAAATTAATTGGGAAAGTGAGAGAGATTGTTGTAGGACGATTCATTTAGCGATTGTGGATGAATATTTTTTGAACGGGAGAGGACATCATTTTGGACTGGTAAGTTCTTATCATGCTAATGCCCTTGGTTGAAATTAATAATATAAAATATTATTAGATTTTTTTTTAGAAGCAATATATAAACATGTAATGTCATGAAATGTGAGATTCCGTGTGTCTGCCGCCCCACCCCAACCCACATGAAATAGCCTATTTGAGGCTGTTGAGGGGAGGGCAGGCCCACAACAATGGCCAAAGTGGAATGGAGACAGTAGATACAGCTGGTCTGTTGTAATATAATAAATACAGTAGATCTAGCTGGTCTGTCATAATATAATAGAGACAGTAGATCTAGCTGAAATGCCATAATATAAAAGAGACAGTAGATCTAGCAGGTCATAATAATATATTCAACCTTATGTTCCCTGTACTCTATAAATATATGTTTATTATACCTGTAGATACAGGGCTCATATGTGAAACTATTCTAACTGAACATTTTCTTTCACAGTGACACTGACTCCGAATGGCAGCCCCCAGGGCCAAGGTTTCCATCCCCCACTGAAGGTGGTTCATCCAGCTCCTCCCACAAGTGGTGTTCATCTGCCCAAATTTATTTCTGCAGGCATGGATTTTTTAAATATTTTTATTTCACCTTTATTTAACCAGGTAGGCTAGTTGAGAACAAGTTCTCATTTACAACTGCGACCTGGCCAAGATAAGGCATAGCAGTGTGAACAGACAACACAGAGTTACACATGGAGTAAACAATTAACAAGTCAATAACACAGTAGAAAAAAGGGGAGTCTATATATACATTGTGTGCAAAAGGCATGAGAAGGTAGGCTTCTGTCTTATCCGGTGTCCTGTGTGAATTTAATAAGTATGCTCTCTCTAATTCTCTCTTTCTTTCTCTCGGAGGACCTGAGCCCTCAGACCATGCATCAGGATTACCAGGCATGATGACTCGTTGCTGTCCCCAGTCCACCTGGCCTTGCTGCTGTTCCAGTTTCAACTGTTCTGCTAGCGGCTATGGAACCCTAAACTGTTCATTTTTACTCTTGAGGTGCTGTCCTTTTGCACCCTCTTCAACCACTGTGATCTCCACCCGGCACAGCCAGAAGCGGACTGGTCACCCCTCAGAGCCTTGTTCCTCTCTAGGTTTCTTCCTATGTTTTTGCCTTTCTAGGGAGTTTTACCTAGCCACCGTGGTTCTACACCTGCATTGCTTGCTGTTTGGGGTTTTAGGCTGGGGCTATATAAATTGATTTGATTTGATTTGATAGAGGACTGAGGGTCTTCAAAATATTGATAGTGTGTAAATAGTTATCCATGTTATTTTGTAAATGTATATACAGTGCCTTGCGAAAGTATTCGGCCCCCTAGAACTTTTCGACCTATTGCCACATTTCAGGCTTCAAACATGAAGATATAAAACTGTATTTTTTTGTGAAGAATCAACAACAAGTGGGACACAATCATGAAGTGGAACGACATTTATTGGATATTTCAAACTTTTTTAACAAATCAAAAACTGAAAAATTGGGCGTGCAAAATTATTCAGCCCCCTTAAGTTAATACTTTGTAGCGCCACCTTTTGCTGCGATTACAGCTGTAAGTCGCTTGGGGTATGTCTCTATCAGTTTTGCACATCGAGAGACTGAAATTTTTTCCCATTCCTCCTTGCAAAACAGCTCGAGCTCAGTGAGGTTGGATGGAGAGCATTTGTGAACAGCAGTTTTCAGTTCTTTCCACAGATTCTCGATTGGATTCAGGTCTGGACATTGACTTGGCCATTCTAACACCTGGATATGTTTATTTTTGAACCATTCCATTGTAGATTTTGCTTTATGTTTTGGATCATTGTCTTGTTGAAAGAAAAATCTCCGTCCCAGTCTCATGTCTTTTGCAGACTCCATCAGGTTTTCTTCCAGAATGGTCCTGTATTTGGCTCCATCCATCTTCCCATCAATTTTAACCATCTTCCCTGTCCCTGCTGAAGAAAAGCAGGCCCAAACCATGATGCTGCCACCACCATTATTGACAGTGGGCATGGTGTGTTCAGGGTGATGAGCTGTGTTGCTTTTACGCCAAACATAACGTTTTGCATTGTTGCCAAAAAGTTCAATTATGGTTTCATCTGACCAGAGCACCTTCTTCCACATGTTTGGTGTGTCTCCCAGGTGGCTTGTGGCAAACTTTAAATGACACTTTTTATGGATATCTTTAAGAAATGGCTTTCTTCTTGCCACTCTTCCATAAAGGCCAGATTTGTGCAATATATGACTGATTGTTGTCCTATGGACAGAGTCTCCCACCTCAGCTGTAGATCTCTGCAGTTCATCCAGAGTGATTATGGGCCTCTTGGCTGCATCTCTGATCAGTCTTCTCCTTGTATGAGCTGAAAGTTTAGAGGGACGGCCAGGTCTTGGTAGATTTGCAGTGGTCCGATACTCCTTCCATTTCAATATTATCGCTTGCACAGTGCTCCTTGGGATGTTTAAAGCTTGGGAAATCTTTTTCTATCCAAATCCGGCTTTAAACTTCTTCACAACAGTATCTCGGACCTGCCTGGTGTGTTCCTTGTTCTTCATGATGCTCTCTGCGCTTTTAACGGACCTCTGAGACTATCACAGTGCAGGTGCATTTATACGGGGCTTCGAGTACACACAGGTGGATTGTATTTATCATCATTAGTCATTTAGGTCAACATTGGATCATTCAAAGATCCTCACTGAACTTCTAGAGAGAGTTTGCTGCACTGAAAGTAAAGGGGCTGAATAATTTTGCACGCCCAATTTTTCCGTTTTTGATTTGTTAAAAAAGTTTGAAATATCCAATAAATGTCGTTCCACTTCATGATTGTGTCCCACTTGTTGTTGATTCTTCACAAAAAAATACAGTTTTATATCTTTATGTTTGAAGCCTGAAATGTGGCAAAAGGTCGCAAAGTTCAAGGGGGCCGAATACTTTCGCAAGGCACTGCATATATATATTTTCATATATTTTTTAATCAATAGTTATTTTTCATCCCTTTTTTTTCTTCTTTTTTTTCTCTTTTTTTTTGGGGGGGGGGGGGTGTGATAAAATATCATTTTGGTAGTTTGTATATAGTTATTTGTTTCAAAATATATACCTTCACCAATTTGGCCACTTGGGTACATTTGGGCTACTTGTGTGAGACACCTGGGTGACTTCATGATAAATGTCATGTAGCACACTCATTTTGGAAGTTATCATTCTGAAACTGTACTGTTGCCCTCTTATATTTTTCACTGAAATTGTCCCCATCATCCTATCTGAATGTTTGTTTTATCTTGTTCATTTTAAAGATGATGATGCAAAAATAAAAATAATTGTTTTATCTAAACCAGATCTATTGTGTTATATTATTCTACATTCAATTCACATTTACACAAACTTCAGAGTGTTTTCTTTCAAATGGTACCAAGAATATGCATATCCTTGGTTCTGTGCCTGAGCTACAGGCTGTTAGATTTGGGTATGTCTTCAGATGGAAATTGCACAAAGTAGGGGGGTAGCTGTAAGAGGTTTTAATCCACCTGTCGTGTCAGATTTTGAAAATATGCTTTACAGCGAAAGCAATCCAAGCGTTTGTGTAAGTTTATCGATCACTCGACAAAACATTATGAACACCTAGCATCAAGTAGCTTTGTCACGAAAATCAGAAAAGCAATCAAATTAATCGTTTACCTTTGACGATCTTCAGATGTTTTCACTCACGAGACTCCCAGTTACACAATAAATGTTCCTTTTGTTCCATAAAGTTTATATTTATATCCAAAATACCTCCATTTGTTTGGCGCGTTATGTTCAGAAATGCACAGGAAAGAGCGGTCATGACAACGCAGACAAATTCCAAATAGTATCTGTAATGTCCACAGAAACATGTCAAGCGTTTTTTATAATCAATCCTCAGGTTGTTTTTAAAATATATAATCGATAATATATCAACCGCAACTGTATTTTTCAGTAGGAGAGGGAAAGGCAATGGCTGCCCAAACTCTGTTGCGCCAAGCAAAACGTTGCTGGCACCAGGCCATACATTGACGCAATGTTATCTTTCTCGCTCATTTTTCAAAATAAAAGCCTGAAACTATGTCTAAAGACTCTTGACACCTTGAGGAAGCGATAGGAAGAGGAATCTGGTTGATATCCCTTTAAATGGAGCAAAGGCAGGCTATGGAACTAGAAGTTTTCAAAATAGAAGCCACTTCCTGGTTTGATTTTCCTCAGGGTTTCGCCTGGAATATCAGTTATGTTATACTCACAGACAATATTTTGACAGTTTTGGAAACTTTAGAGTGTTTTCTATCCTAATATGTCAATTATATGCATATTCTAGCATCTGGTCATGATAAATAGGTCATTTACTTTGGGAACATTATTTTTCCAACCATAAAAATAGTGCCCCCTAGCTTCAAGAGGTTAAGTCACATTAGGTTGGTTTGCAAAGTGATCTGTCATTCCTATTGGAATCCAGACAGAGTTAGGACATCCGACAGCTGTATTATTTTTTGAAACATTGACTAAGGAGACTATTTAAATAATAATATTAAACTGAAACAACCATTTTGATAATGGGTGCAATAAATCTAACTAACTGATTGCATTAGTTTAGAAAAAATTTATCTTTTTCATCTTTGATTTATCAATCTTATGCTACATCAATGTACATTTAAAAACACAGATATGAAAAACTATCCTAAAAATTCTAGCTGCAGTAGAGCATGCTGGGAAATATGATAATGAAAGGCGTGATTTTGATGGGAATGTTTTACTCTCTGCAGAGTAAAATAACACAATCACACTCAACACTGGATATTAACACCAACACTGGGGTTCTTTTACACCACTGAGTGTTAATTTCACTCTTAGGGTGTTCATTCAACTCCTGAATCCATCCAACACGAGAAATGTTACACTGAAAAATCCACACTAGGTAACATTGTACATAGGGCTCTGGTCAAAAGTAGGGCACTATATAGGTCATAGGGTGCCATTTGGGACATAGCCTTGGCAGCCACCTAGAAGGCCTCCCTTGCAAAACAATACTGCAACGCCTGTAACTACACATGGACCATAAATGACTCAACTCAAGGCAGATACACTGCCACTATATATTTTACCCTTTAATTAAGTTGACTGAAAACACATTCTCATTTACCTCAACAACCTGTGGAATAGTTACAGTGGAGAGGAGGATGAATGAGCCAATTGTAAACTGGGGATGATAAGGTGACAGTGATGGTATTAGGGCCAGATTGGGAATTTAGCAGGACACCAGGGTTAACACCCCTACTCTTACGATAAGTGGCATGGGATCTTTAGTGACCACAGGACTCCCGTTTAACGTCCCATCCGTTAGACGGCACCCTACACAGAGCAATGTCCCCAATCACTGCCCTGGGGTATTGGGATTTTTTTTTTACCTCCTATCCAGGGACCAACCAGGACCAACCCTGCTTAGCATCAGAAGCAAGCCAGCAGTGGGATGCAGGGTGGTATGCTGCTGGCCAGGGACAGAGACAGTAAAATATACACTTGACTTCTGCCCTGCAGGGACAACAGTACAACAGTAATAGGGAAAAGTTGAAAGAATCCTTGGAGCTTCCTTTCACGACCTTCGATGTTGGTCTACATCCCAAATGGCTCCCGAGTCTCTATGTAGTGCACTATTTTTTAGGGAATAGGGTACCATTTGGGAGTCACTTAAAATAAATGAATGATAAAAAGTATTTTTCCATGATCAAACCAACGGGGGGGGACACATTGTATAAAGCGTTTTGATTTATCTTAAGCTGATCAGCATAAATGTGAGGGGGATGAATGACATTACTCATAAAGGCAGATTTGCTAGGCTCTCTATTCTTTCCTCCAACCAACAGAACGGACTTAGACAAACGAGGATGGATCTCTATAGGAACATAGAAAACGTCTGGGGAAGAGGTTGCAATGCTAAAAAACTGCTATAAATGCACTCCAAGGACGCGGCGCAAATGGCACACTATTCACTATGGGCCCTGCCATTTTGGAGTCTAAGATAAATACACTGTCCCATAGTTCAGTTGCCTCTCCTTGAGGCAACCCCCAAAAGGTGTTGCAGCTGCAATCCTATAAGTTTTATGGTCTACTTTGGAAATAAATCCTAGAAGCTTTATTGTCTAATTTGAAAATAAATCATAGAAGTTTTATTGTCTACTTTGGAAAGAAATCCTAGAAGCTTTATTGTCTACTTTGGAAAGAAATCCTAGAAGTTTTATTGTCTACTTTGGAAAGAAAAACTTTTTGACCTCAGATAATACCTAGATTATAATGGACAGAATAAACGTGTGTATTTTCTCCCACATGATCCGCGGCTGCCCACAGTATACTGTGAATATGATAAGTCGTCTTTACTGACATTGGTACTGGCTGACTGTGGGTTAGACTCAGGGGCATAGCTGGACACACACATACAGATTCTGGACATGACAAGACAATCTCTGAGGGAAATGGAGAGTGTGGCTCGCTGCCTATTATGGGCCGAATCAGTGGGAGGAAATGACCTTTCTGACCCTGATTGACCACACACACACACTCATCTACGATTGTGATACAGCACATACATGTCAAATTTATGAAACCAGCAGGCTGAGAGGCTGCTGGCATTCCATTACAGTTAGTTCTCTCTCTCTCTCTCTCTCTCTCTCTCTCTCTCTCTCTCTCTCTCTCTCTCTCTCTCTCTCTCTCTCTCTCTCTCTCTCTCTCTCTCTCTCTCTCTCTCTCTCTCTCTCTCTCTCTCTCTCTCTCTCTCTCTAAACGGAATATGTAAAGCGTTGGTCCCATGTTTCATGAGCTGAAATTAAAGAACCTAGACATTTTTCAGATGCACAAAAAGCCTTTTTCTCTTAAATGTTGTGCTCAAATTTGTTTACGTCAATGTTCGTGAGCATTTCTCCTTTGCCAAAATAATCCATCCACCTGACAGGTGTGGCATATCAATTAGCTGCTTAAACAGCATGATCATTACGCAGGTACATCTTGTGCTGGGACAATTAAAGGCCACTCTAAAATGTGAAGTTTTGTCAGACAACACAATGCCACAGATGTCTCCATTTTTTAGGGAGCGTGCAATTGGCATGCTGACTACAGGAATGTCCATCAGAGCTGTTATCAGAGAATTGAACGTTGTTTTAGAGAATTTGGCAGTATGTCCAAACAGCCTCACAACCGCAGACCACATGTTACCAAGCCAGCCCAGGACCTCAACATCCGGCTACTTTACCTGCAGGATCATCTGCGACCAGCCACCTGGACAGCTGATGAAACTGATTAGTATTTCTGTCTGTAATAAAGCACTTTTGTGGGGAGAAACTCATTCTGATTGGCTGGGCCTGGCTCCCAGTCATGTGAAATCCATAGATTAGGGCCTCATTTTTTTTAATTGACTGATTTCCTTCTATGAACTGTAACTCAATAAAATAATAGAAATTGTTGCATGTTGCGTTTATATTTTTGTTCAGTATAGTTTTAGGTGGCCCCACTTCCTCTTTTCATCGCTATTTTGAATCTCCAAGTAGGCCTGAGAATACAGTGGGTGGCACCACTTCCTCCCTTAGACGCCATTTTGGATCTACCAATGGGCCTGAGTTGTGTGGTCCAGTGGCAGTAAAACACTAGCATCCATTAACTCCCAGTGAAGTCTGCGGTCTATTACTCGCTGGCACGACACTCAGCATTAAAGCACCGTAAATCAGCCGCGCAAAACTCTATTAAGGCCTACTGAAACAGAGGACAGTGGGACCAATGCGGTCTGGTTATGATTTAGTGGGATGATGGGGAGGACAGGGAAAGGTAAGAGAGTGTGTGTGTCCCACTCCAATAGAAAAGGAACTTAAATTGAGTCAGTGTAGCAGGAGAATGAGTATGGAGTAAGACAAAGTGTGTTTCACAGAAGTCACCATATTTCATATGTAAGGTACTGGTCAAAAGTGGTGCACTACATAGGGAATAGGATTCAATTTGGTGCAGTCTGGGAAGGTTGCCTGGCCTGGCCTGGACCCACAATGGTGATGTTATCTCAATGAATAACGAAATATGGTGTCGGCACAAATCTAACCAAGGAGGCAGACAGACCGGGACGTGCCCAGAGTAAATGAAGAAATAGTATTATGTGCCAAGTCTGGAGTTGGATCCAAACACAAAGTTTGTTGCGCATAGCTAAATGCAGCATGCACCCCCTCCCTTTCTTTCTCCATCCCGCTGTGTCCCTCCTCCCTGTGGCTACTACCTGCTGGTTGCTTTACATTGTCCCCGCTGTGAGTTCTGTGGTTCTGTGCACCATATGCCTCTTCCTATATGAATTCCAATTAGAATTCCATCAAGCCTCTGTCTGCATCTCATTGCCGTGACACGGTGTGTGTGTGTGTGTGTGTGTGTGTGACAGCAGAGCAGACATATGGAGTAAGTTATTAGCCAACACTGTCAAGCCTTTATCGTTAAAGATGCTTCTCATTATGGAAGTGGATGTAAACAACACACTTGACTAAGTTGGGAAAGGAGAATAAATGTTGGGTTGTCAAAAAGCCACATGGCGTCCACATACGGTGAAGCACAACAGATCAGGTGCTGTCTGTATCACTGGTCTCAGAGTGTGTGCTGATGCAGAATAAATTCCTCTCTGTGTAATCTCTCTCTTATTCATTGTGATCAAAAAGACCAAACTGATCCTGGATCAACACTAGTCTGAGACACTTGATACTGTACACATGGCCCCAGGTAAAAGTACGAGTTAATACCAGAAAAAAATACCCTTTTCTATGAAAATATGAAAACATTTCCATATTATAACTTTCTCAACATATACTTAAAAAAATAAATGTCCCCCCCAAAACCTGCTAATACATCTGTCTGCTGGTTCACTCACACACTAGCCTCCTAAACCTGACAGAGACTGAGTGCATCCCAAATGGTACTGTATCCCCTGTATCGTGTAGTGTAGTACTTTGATCAGGACCCTATGAGCCCTGGTCAAAAGTAGTGCTCTAGATAGGGAATAGGGTGCCATTGGAGAAACAACCTGTCAAGACTTCCGCCGAAGTCGGTTCCTCTCCTTGTTCGGGTGACGCTCGGCGTCGCCGGTCGTCTAGCCATCATCGATCCACTTTTCATTTTCCTTTTGTTTTGTCTTGTCTTCCCACACACCTGGTCTCAATTCCCTCATTACATGTTGTGTATTTAACACTCTGTTGCCCCGCCTTGTCTTTGTGCGCAATTGTTTATTGTAAGTGCATGTGCACGTTTTTGATGGGTTTTGTACCCATTTGTTTGTTGTTCTGGTTTCCTGTGGTTTTATGAATAAAACTTCTCCCTTGATTACCCAATTTTGCTCTCCTGCGCCCAACTTCCCTGCCACCAGTTACACACTCCCTTACACAACCAGTGTGTATACTATGCATTATGACATCTCAGCTTGCCTTTGGGACCCCGGGCCCTTACACTCGTGGCAGGGAAGAGTCCATCAACCACGGGTCATGCTGTAGAGCGCCAGCTACAAGACCTGGCTGGGCAAAAGGCAGGTGTGGGCTGGTCAAAAAAATCCACTTAAGTTCTCAATTATTAACTTCATCACTAGGTCACTGCTGAGCGGGTCTGAGGTGGTCCTGAGTGGGTCTGAGGTGGTACTGAGTGGGTCTGAGGTGGTACTGTGTGTGTGTGAGAGATCGAGAGAGAGAGAGAGAGAGAGAGAGAGAGAGAGAGAGAGAGAGGATGTGTGTGTGTGCGTGCGTGCATGAGTGAGCGCATATTCCAGACAGAGGACGATGGCAAGAGAGCTCAAAAGAGAAAGTGATGTAACAGTATTTACACCACAAAAACAATCACCCCCCTTCTTAGCACGGATCTCAATGACACTCATTAACACTACTCCATCTTCTTAGCACGGATCTCAAAGCCCACTCATTAACACTAGTCCAGTTTGTTAGCACTTCATCTCATTGCCCACTCATTAGCACTACTCCAGCATGTTAGCACTTCATCTCAATGCCCACTCATTAACACTACTCCAGCATGTTAGCACTTCATCTCAATGCCCACTCATTAACACTACTCCAGCATGTTAGCACTTCATCTCAATGCCCACTCATTAACACTACTCCAGCATGTTAGCACGGATCTCAATGCCCACTCATTAACACTACTCCAGCTTGTTAGCACGGATCTCACTTCCCACTCATTAGCACTACTCAAGCTTGATAGCACAGATCGCAATGCCCAATCATTAACACTGCTCCAGCTTGTTAGCACGGTTCTCAATTCCAACACATTAGCACTACTCCAGCTTGATAGCACGGATCTCAATGCCCACCCGTTAACACTACTCCAGCTTGATAGCACGTATCTCAAAGTCCAATCAATAACACTACTCCAGCTTGTTAGCACGCAGTTCAATGCCCACCCATTAACACTACTCCAGAATTTTTGCAAAGAACTCAATTCCCACTCATTAACACTATTCAAGCTTGTTAGCACGGATTTCAATAACCACTCATTAGCACGACTCCATCTTGTTAAAACGGATCTCAATGCCCACTCATTAGTACTACTCCAGCTTGTTCGCACAGAGTTGCGCAAGTTGTGAAAAGTAGCTTGGTTTGTTGTGTTCCTGTATTGAACACAGATAGACCGGTCTTCAATTTGATCGATTATTAACGTTTAAAAATACCTAAAGTTGTATTACAAAAGTAGTTTGAAATATTTTGGCAAAGTTTATAGGCAACTTTTTAAATGTTTTGTAGTGACATTGCGCATTTTGGAAGCATTTTTTTTCTGGATCAAACGCGCCAAATAAATTGACATTTTAGATATATATGGACGGAATTAATCGAACAAAAGGACCAATTGTGATTTTTATGGGACATATTGGAGTGCCAACAAAAGAAGCTCATCAAAGGTAAGGCATGCTTTATATTTTATTTCTGCGTTTTGTGTAGCGCCTGCAGGGTTGAAATATGCTACCCTCTTTGTTTACTGTTGTGCTATCATCAGATAATAGCTTCTAATGTTTTCGCCGAAAAGCCTTTTTAAAATCTGACATGTTGGCTGGGTTCACAACGAGCGTAGTATCTTACATGTGTAGGACGCAACCGTCCCCTATACCACAAGAAGTTTTAATGCTACTCCAGCTTGTTAGCACGGATCTGAATTCCCACCCATTAACACTACTCCAGCTTGTAGTGCTGATCTCAATGCCCACTCATTAACCCTACTCCTTCTTATTAGCACGGATCTGAAAACCCACCAATTAACACTATTCCAGCTTGTTAGCATGAATCTCAATTCCCCACTTTTTAACACTACTCCAGCTTGATAGCACGGATCTCAATGCCCACCCATTAACACTACTCCAGTTTGTTAGCACAATGCCCACTCATTAACACCACTCCAGCTCATCAGCACTGATCTCAATGCCCACTCATCAACACTACTCCAGCTTGTTAGGATGTATCTCAACATACACTCATTAACACTACTCCAGCTTGTTAGCATGTATCTCAACATACACTCATTAACACTACTCCAGCTTGCTAGCATGGATGTCAATACCCACCAATTAACACTACTCCAGCTTGTTAGCACGTATCTCAAAGCCCAATCATTAACACTACTCCAGCTTGTTAGCACTTATCTCAATACTCACTCATTAACGCTAATCCAACTTGTTAGCACGTATCTCAATGCCCACTCATTAACACTACTCCAGCTTGATAGCACATATCTCAATGCCCACCCATTAACACTACTCCAGCTTCTTAGCACGGATCTCAATGACACTCATTAACACTACTCCAGCTTCTTAGCACGGATCTCAATGCCCACCCATTAACACTAGTCCAGTTTGTTAGCACAATTTTCACTCATTAACAACACTCCAGCTCGTCAGTACTGACCTCAATGCCCACTCATTAACACTACTCCAGCTTGTTAGCACGTATCTCAACGACCACTCATTAACACTACTCCAGCTTGTTAGCACAGATCTCAGTGCCCACTCATTAACACTACTCCAGCTTGTTAGCATGTATCTCAACATACACTCATTAACACTACTCCAGCTTGCTAGCATGGATGTCAATACCCACAAATTAACACTATTCCAGCTTGTTATCACTGATATCAATGCACACTCATTTACACCCTTCCAGAATTTTTGCAAAGCACTCAATTCCCACTCATTAGCACGATTCAAGCTTGTTAGCACAGATCTCAAAAACCACTCATTAGCACTACTCCATCTTATTAAAACGGATCTCAATGCCCACTCATTAGCACTACTCCAGCATGTTAGCACAATTCTCAATTCCCACTCATTAACACTACTCCAGCTTGTTAGCACGTATCTCAATGCCCACTCATTAACACTACTCCAGTATGTTAGCATTAACACGGATCTGAATTCCCACCCATTAACACTACTCCAGCATGTTAGTACTGACCTCAATGCCCACTCATTAACACTACTCCAGCTTATTAGCACGGATCTGAATACCCACCAATTAACACTACTCCAGCTTGTTAGCATTGATCTCAATGCCCACACATTAACACTACTCAAGCTTGTTAGCACTGATCTTTTTGAAAAACTCTCATTCTGACCTTGCCTTATCGATCCAGAGTTCCATGATAGCAAATAATTCCCAGGAAAATAAATGTGTTTTTAGGCTCAATGCATACAGCAAGTTTTTAACCACTTGTAAATGTGAAATAATTGCTATCGGTCAACAGCTAATAAATGCGTTCCAAATGGCACCCTATTACCTTTATAGGGTACTACTTTTGACCAGGGCCCATAGGGAACAGGGTGCCATTTTGGACGCACTTTGGTCTGCAGGACCGAACAGACCAAGGTTAAGAGTAATCCAACCACATTAAGAGCAACGTGAAGCCCTTGAGAGGAAGTCAGTTGTAATGACTGCTTTATCAATGACCCAAAGGGATGGTGACCAAACTGAGAAATTCCTCTAATATGGGAATGTTTTCCATTGGCCACTTTGGCTTCTATTTCCTTGGGGGAATAGACTGATTGGTAGCTCCCTGTGCACTGTGAACACATGGCTCACTCCTCTGGTATGTGAACCCCAGCACAGAGCACAGCTGCTCTCTTCTGAGACAACCGTGAATATATTTTTGCAAAAAATGTGACACAATGTGATGCATATAAACTCATACCAGGCTGGAGACTCACTCGCACTGCCGAGCCACAGCACTGCTTCTATGAGATGAGAGTTGACATTATATGGAAGGTTCAGTTCTCTCACCCAGGTGTAACAGGTTTATCTCAGTTGGTAGAGCATGGCACTTGCAAGGGCTGAACCAATCGATCTTTCCTTCATGAGTTTATTTTTGTAGGCAGCACCGGCAGGTTATTGGATATGTGTACACTGTGTTTGAAACTGGGCTGAAAACCTGAAAATATTATTTCTAAGAATTGGCTCTTATCCAACGGACAGTATAATTCCAGGAAGATCTCTCTCTCTCTCTCTCTATGCCGTTAACCACTGTAGCTAAACGAGGGATGTGCAGGCACACTTGGTTTAATTATTGGCATTAGTTTGATAAGGTCGCTACAGAAACCATTAAGGGCCACTCCTTCTTTGGGTGGTGGAGCAACTGTTGAGCGTGAAAAACCCAGCAGTGTTGCAATTCTGGCACCTACTACCATACCCCATTCAAAGGCCATTGTCTCAAGGCTTAAAAATAATCCTTCTATATTAACCTTTCTCTTCCCCTTCCTCTACACTGATTGAAGTGGCTTTAGCAGGTGACCTCAATAAGGGATCATAGCTTTCACCTGGATTCACCTGTTCAGTCTTTTCCACCCAATGTATATGCCTTCCTTTCCTTTGGAGCAGGCAGATTATTATGAACCTTGCAGAAGTGTCGCTTTGGTCTCCCTGTTTTGTCTCTTAAATATTCAATATTATAGATAGATATTAGATATTATAATATTATTTGAAATATAAATGTTCAGAAATAAATACAAAATGTCACTCTTACTCTACAGGACAAATAGCTGGCCTATGCGGGCTGGTTGGAAAAACAAAAGAAACTAACAATAATATTAGTGCGATGGATATACTGTACTTCTTAGTAAAATTACAAAGGACAATAAAAGTCTGAATGAATGAATTATTCTGAGAAAGAAAAAGCATTTTGTGTAATCTAAACACTCAGCAGCAAGGTGAACAAACTGTCCCTTATGAGGAGAATGGTCCTTTTGTGAGCTTGCATTATGAATAGCAACAACAGGTGGCGAGAGAGAGTGATTGTCTACTACTGTTTACCTCCCCTTGTTGGTTTGGCTACAGCTGTATACAGACTCCCTCATCACCATCCCACTCAATTGAAGTTAATGAGTGTCAAGAGGGTCTGACTAGACAGTCAAGGACTCCCTTGTTAAGTCTTCAAACTGTACAGCGAAGAGAATGTGCTTCAAAAAGAGAGGCATAGCCAGTGTTTGTGAAGTAAAAGTGGTTAAAATGCAGAGGAGAGCAGAGAGCAGTGCTTGGTGTCTATTGGACTACTAAAGCTTTTTAGTGTGGATACTCTGAAAAATCTCCTGTGTGATTCTGACCTGCTCAAATTAGAATTGTACCTCACAGTAGACAAACCCCTTGTCTCTTATTATTATTATTATTTTACCTTTATAAAACTATTGTGGCTGCGTCACAAATGACAAGCTAGTCCTGGTAAAAAGTAGTGCCCTAGGGAATAGGGTGCCGGAGACACTTGGGTTGTATCCTTAGAGGTTGTTGAATTGGGATTCTTAACTTCCCACTCCTATAGGAGGTCCAATTTCTTTCTTAAGGACAACAGCTGTCTTCAACTTAGTCAGGGATCAGCTGATGTCACATCTAGAGAGGAACCAGGCTCTGAGGGGTGGCCAGTCCTCTTTTGGCTGTGCCGTGTGGAGATTATAACAGTACATGGCCAAGATGTTCAAACGTTCATAGATGACCAGCAGGGTCAAATAATAATAATCACAGTGGTTGTAGAGGTTGCAACAGTTCAGCACCTCAGGAATAAATGTAAATTGGCTTTTCATAGCTGAGCATTTAGAGTTAGAGACAGCAGGTGCGGTAAAGAGAGAGTCAAAAATAGCAGGTCCGGGACAAGGTAGCAGCATGACCAGGTGGACAGCAAGGAGTCATCCGGCCAGGTAGTCCTTAGGCATGGTCCCAGGGCTCAGGTCCTCCGGGAGGGAAGTGAGAGGAAGAGAGAGAGAATTAGAAGGAGCATACATACATTCACACCAGAGGGGGCACCAACCAGGACAGGGTTGACTCAACCCACTCAAGTGATGCACCCCTACTAGGGACGGCATGGAAGAGCACCAGTAAGCCAGTGACTAAGCCCCCGTAATAGAGTTAGAGGCAGAGAATCCATGTGGAGAGAGGGGAATCGGCCAGGCAGAGACTCAATCATAGGACCTACTGAAGCAATGAGTCTTCAATAAAGACTTAAAGGTCGAGACCGAGTCTGCGTCTCTCACATGGATAGGCAGACCATTCCATAAATATTGAGCTCTATAGGAGAAAGCCCTGCCTTCAGCTGTTTGCTTAGAAGGAGCAAGCCCATGTAATGCTTTGTAGGTTAGCAGTTAAACCGTGAAATCAGCCCTAGCCTTAACAGGAAGCCAGTGTAGACAAGCTAGCACTGGCGTAATATGATCACATTTTGGGGTTCTAGTCAAGATTCTAGCAGCCGTGTTTTGCAATAACTGAAGTTTATTTAGTGCTTTATCCAGATAGCCAGAAAGTAGAGCATTGCAGTAGTCAAATCTAGAAGTGACAAAAGCATGGATGAACTTTTCTGCATCATTTTTTGGACAGAACATTTCAGATTTTTGCCATGTTACGTAGATGAAAAAAGCTGTCCTTGAAATAGTCTTAATATGTTCGTCAAAAGAGAGATCAGGGTCCAGAGTAACGCCGAGGTCCTTCACAGTTTTATTTGAGACGATTGTACAACCATCAAGATTAATTGTCAGATCCAACAGAAGATCTGTTTCTCGGGACCGAGAACTAGCATGTCTGTTTTGTCCAAGTTTAAAAGCAAAACATTTTCCACCATCCACTTCCTTATGTCTCAAACACAGGCTTCCAGGGAGGGCAATATTTGGGCTTCAATGTTTCCTTGAAATGTAAAGCTGTGTATCGTCCGCATAGCAGTGAAAGTTAACATTTAGTTTCCAAATGACATCACGAGAGGTAAAATATATAGTGAAAACAATAGTGGTCCTAAAATGGAACATTGAGGAACAGCAAAACTTACAGTTGATTTGTCAGAGGACAAACCATCCACAGAGACAAACTGAACCAGGCCAGAACTTGTCCGTGTAGACTAATTTGAGTTTCCAATCTTTCTAAAATAATGTTGTGATAGATGGTGGCAAAAGCAGTACTAAGGTCTAGGAGCACGAGGACAGACCTTGCATCTGATGATCTATGGAAGTCCCAGAGAGGATCTGTGCTTACCCGAGTTCCTCCAAGAGCCTCCGAAGACTGCCGAGTTGCCTCTTCGCAAGCCAACGCAGCTCGGCAGGGCTAGGCTGCCTTCAGCCGAACTCATGCACAGACTGAACACCCAGAGTTGTCTGTATTGCGGTACTACCGGTCATTATGTTTCTACCTGTCCCTTCAAGAGACCCAGCTCATTCGTTGGACTGAGTACTCTGGTGGGTCTTAAAGATAATTGTTCTTCTCCCCTTACTCACCCCCCTCTCTGTGCCACCCTGCTGTGGGGCGACCAGTCCAAGTCTCTCCGGGTACTCATCGACTCGGAGCTGATGTGAGTCTCATGGACGTTACCCTGGCGTCCGAGCTAGGCATCCCCACTCAACCCCTCTCGATTTCCATAGATGGTAGAGCACTGGACAGTGGATTTAGCAGGTGACCTCAATAAAGGATCATAGCTTTCACCTGGATTGTCCTGTTCAGTCTTTGTCTACCCAATGTATATGCCTTCCCAATAACACAGGTCACCCACCAGACCACCCCCCGTCAATCTATGAGTGTCGGGGAACCCCATCGAGACGATCCAATTCCTGCTGGTTGAGTCCCCGCAGGTTCTCTTGGCTCCAGCGATACAATCCCTCCATTGACTGGGCTACTGGTGCCATCTTGGGCTGTAGCCCATCCTGCCACACTCATTGCCTGAAGTCATCTCTGCCTGCCCCGGAATGTCTTCCTGGGGGCTTGGAAATTGCCCCGCATCTCTCCGCCTGCAGAGTACCACAACCTCCAGGAGGGGTTCAGTAAGGCCCCGGGCCACATCCCTTCCGCAGAACCGACCGGTATCCAAGAAGGTCAAGCCTGAGGCACTGGCATGCCGCTATAGTGCCGCGGCTACTACCTCAGAAGCCGAGACCTTTTCCTCCCCGCTCTAAGATCATTAGCCCCTCTGCTGTTCGTCCTCTGTTGCCCCGTTCCCTCTGTAGTTTTCCTACCTTTTCTGTGTCTAGAGTTAAAACCATGTCTCACTGCCCCTTGTCTCCTGTCTCCTGTCTCCAGTCCCAACCCCTCTACCTTGTCTTACAGACGGCCGACCAGCGTAAATGGTGAGACGCCTCCTGAAACAGATCTGGAACCAGGCTAGCTTCAGCCTCAGACGAGGAGTTTTTGACAGACTGAAAAATCAACAAAGAGGAGTGGAGCAACAAGTCACTCTCCCCCTTCAGGAAAGCATTGCACATGATTGTGGTTTTCCTACCAGACTAAGACTAGTTTTTGACTTTTATTTTATTATACTGAATGAAGGAACTTTGATTTTTAGCTTGGTTTGTGTGTCCTGAAAGCGTTCTGTGTGGACTGGGCATCTTCAAAGACTGAAAGCCAGAGAGAGAGAGAGAATCAGCACGCTTCAATGAATTATTTGTGAATGATGTTCATTAGAGTTTTGAGGGTAGGATAAATACTGTATAGCTATCAATATGGCTCCTTCGGTTCCTGGTTACCGTATTAACAGCATTGATAGTGTGTATTGATTCATAAGCATGACCTTTCTTAGAAATAAGCTTTTCATTAGATACTGTATTGACTTGTGATTCTGCAATACAGTAAGAATCTTAGCATAGACCAACACAAAACCAACAAAGGTGATATTCTATATACATGTACTGTACACTTTTGAAATTGAATGACATTCAAAATGGGTTGACTTGGAGCAATTGGCTCTGTCCAATCTAAATTGATTTGTAAGTTCTGTATACTTGGTGGGAAAGCAGATGATTGTCAACTGACTCTTACAGACGGTAAGAAATTCCCCCGCAAACAATCGCTGAACATTCTCATTGATGCAATCAAAAGGGCTTATCTATCAAGTATCTAATCAACCATGAATCCTTATTAATATTCATTCACCTTATTATCAGTCTGGACATGACTCCCTGTCTCATCATTCTCGCTGTCCTGCTCAATAGTGACACACACAAACGAATGTGAGGATGCATACCATCACACGCACACATATATACACACACACACACACACCTCAGAAAAGATGTCACCCAATTAAAATGCCTCGGAGAGCAGATGATTCCTGGTGTCTCTGGCTGTCTCACTAATGCCACTCTATTCCCTATAAAGTGCACCACTTTTGACCAGAGCCATATGGGCCCTAGTCAAAAGTAGTGCACTATATAGGGAATAGAGTGATATTTGGAATGCAAACTCTCTCTCCCATCAGATATACTCAAATGACTGCCATCGCCGTCTGAAGTAGCTTTTGTCATTCCATAGAGCGGAAAAGGCATTTCAATAGGTTGAGCTTCTGCAGTAATCTTCAATCAGCCACTGCATAGTAATTGCCCCACTGTCGTTGTCCCAAATGGCACCCTATTCCCTATTTAGTGCACTACTTCTGCAGTAATTGCCCCACTGTCTCTGTCCCAAATAGCACCCTATTCCCTATTTAGTGCACTACTTCTGCAGTAATTGTCAATCAGCCACTGCATAGTAATTGCCCCACTGTCTATGTCTTAGTGCACTACTTTTGACCAGAGCCTACTAGTGCACTAGCTAAGAAATAGGGTGTGAATTGGGACATACACACTGGGGTAATTACTATGCTGTGGCTGATTGAAGATTACTACAAAAGTAGTGAGCTAAATAGGGAATAGGGTGCCATTTGGGACAAAGACAATTCTCTCATGCGTGCTCATTCAGTGTAAATGTGATAGGGATCTCAAGGAGGCAGTATACCTTGTACAGTTGTCACGTTCTGACCATAGTTCTGTTATTTTATTATTTGTTTTAGTATGGTCAGGGCGTGAGTTGGGGTGGGCAGTCTATGTGTGTTTTTCTATGTTGGGGTTTTGAGTTCGGCCTAGTATGGTTCTCAATCAGAGGCAGCTGTCAATCGTTGTCCCTGATTGAGAATCATACTTCAGGCTAGTTTTGGCCAAACGGTACTGTTTCGGTTTTGTAAATTCACTTTGTTATTTTTTGTTTAGTGTTCTGAGTTTGATTTACAAATCATCATGAACACTTACTTTGCGCTTTGGTCCTGCTCTCTTTCTCCCGACGACATCCGTTACAACAGTGTGTGTTGTCTAACTTTAATCTGCTCAGTCAATGCTACTATTAAATCAATTAATATAAAATACTAAGTATTCAGAGAGAAGAAAACAACTATACTTACTTGCTATTACTGTGAAATGTTTCTGTTTATCTACCTTAGTAGAATGCACTGACTGTAAGTCACTCTGGATAGCAGTGTCTGCTGTGAAAATAAACACACCAAAATGAACTGCAAAACACACTGGGTATTACTATTGGCCTTGTTTTGGGCGGAGCTCATTAGTGTAACACTCTGCATGCTTTGCAATTGTTCATTTTGACATATACATTTAGTTAACTTAGCAGATGCTGTTATCACACCACAATGCCATCGGACTTCTAATAGGTGAAAGGGGCCACGAAATTGTGAGCCGCTATACAAAATGGTGTAGAATGGTATTTTGTATTTTGAAAATGCAAATTACAACTCTCAAAAGTATCTTGCTGCAAAATATGTTGGAGTGTAGCTCAGCCCAGTGTTATAAAATGTACAAAATATTCAGAAGGAATTGAAATACATATTTCAAATACATGTAACATAAATACTGCCCATCTCTGTATCCCATAAGATACACCATGTAGGAGGAGGAAGAAGGAGGGGTATTCAGGAATTCACTCCACTCAGCGATCCCTTTTAAAACAGGGTGTGCAATATTTTGCACTAGCCCTGCACTAACACCCCCTGATTCAACGAATCAATTACCCATTTAGCCCTTGATCAATTGAATCAGACAGATGTGTTAGCGCTGAGCTGGAACAAAAAGTCTGCACATGACCTCTGTTTATCCTCAGGACCAGAACTGCAGAATACCATTGTAACTGTAGAGGCCAATACCACATTGTGACAGTTACACACAAGGGAGAGCCTAACGGTAGTGTATTAATGTCACCATGTTGGTATGACAGGGACTGGGGGTCTCAGAGGCCCACAGTTATTAACGAGAAGCTCTTTGTGTTGGAGACAGAATCCTGACATGATTGAGCCACCGCCTGGGAGATTACATGTGTGTGTGCGCGCGCATTGGTTTCAAGTTATGATGTCACATGTACAGTGTATCTATCTTGCAAGATTTAAACCCAACAATGCCGCAATCATAACAATGTAATACAAAAAATAACATAAGATAGAACAAAAACACATAAGATTAAAAAAATAAGAACGAGAAAGCAAGTAAGCCATATACAGGATCAGTCCGTTCCAGTACCATATTTATCATTTACAGGGATAATGGAATGAATGAGGTAGATACAGTTGAAGTCGGAAGTTTACATACACCTTAGCCAAATACATTCAAACTCAGTTTTTCACAATTCCTGACATTTAATCCTAGTAAATAATCCCTATTTTAGGTCAGTCAGGATCACCACTTTATTTTAAGAATGTGAAATGTCAGAATAATAGTAGAGAGAATGAATTTATTTCAGCTTTAATTTCCTTCATCACATTCCCAGCGGGTCAGAAGTTCACATACACTCAATTAGTATTTGGTGGCATTGCCTTTAAATTGTTTAACTTGGGTAAAATGTTTTGGATAGCCTTCCACAAGCATCCCACAATAAGTTGGGTGAATGTTTGCCCATTCCTCCTGACAGAGCTGGTGTAACTGAGTCAGGTTTGTAGGCCTCCTTGCTCGCACATGCTTTTTCAGTTCTGCCCACAAATTCTCTATAGGGTTGAGGTCAGGGCTTTGTGATGGCCACTCCAATACCTTGACATTGTTGTCCTTAAGCCATTTTGCCACAACTCTGGAAGTATGCTTGGGGTCATTATTCGTTTGGAAGACCCATTTGCAACCAAGCTTTAACTTCCTGACTGATGTCTTGAGATGTTGCTTCAATATATCCACATAATTTTCCATCCTCATGGTGCCATTAATTTTGTGAAGTGCACCAGTCCGTCCTGCAGCAAAGCACCCACACAACATGATGCTGCCACCCCCGTGCTTCACGGTTGGGATGGTGTTCTTCGGCGTGCAAGCCTCCCCCTTTTCCCACCTTTATTTAACTAGGCAAGTCAGTTAAGAACAAATTCTTATTTACAACGACGGCCTACCAAAAGGGAAAAGGCCTCCTGCGGGGACGGAGGCTGGGATTAAAAATTAAAAATAAAATACAAATTTAGGACAACACACACATCGTGACGAGAGACACGACAACACTACATAAAGAGGGACCTAAGACAACAACGTGGTAGCAACACAACATGACAACAACATGGGAGCAGCACAAAACATGGTGTAAACGTTATTGGGCACAGACAACAGCACAAAGGGCAAGAAGATAGAGACAACAATACATCACGCAAAGCAGCCACGACTGTCAGTAAGCGTGTCCATGATTGAGTCTTTGATTGAAGTGCTGGAGAGTAGCATCCAGCATATATGATGATTGTATGTGAGTGGGTGTGAGCGTGTGAGTCATGTAATGTTATGTGTGTGTGAGCAAATGATGGAGTGAGTGTTTGTGTGTGTTTTGGAGTGTCAGCGGGCGTGAGTGTGTATCGATCAAAAAATAAATAAAGTACTAGGGTCAGCCATTTAGTTAGCCATTTAGTCAGCCATTTAGTCAGCCATTTAGCAGTCTTATGGCTTGGGGATAGAAGCTGTTCAGGAGCTCGTTGGTGTCAGACTTGGCGCACCGGTACCGTCTATGGCTTGGGTGGCTGGGCCTCCCTTTCACACCGCCTGATATAGAGGTTCTGGATGACAGGGAGCTCAGTCCCAGTGATGTACTGGGCTGTCAGCACCGCCCTCTGTAGCGCCACGTGATCAAGGGCGGTGCTATTGCCATACCAAGCAGTGATACAACCAGTCAAGATGCTCTCAATGGTACAGTTGTAGACATTTTTGAGGATTTGAGGGCCCGTGCCAAAACTTTTCAACCTCCTGATGAGGGGGAACCACCTCCCTTCCTTAGTGATTTGGACACAGAGGAACCTGAAGCTCTCGACCCGCTCCACTGCAGCCCTGTCAATGTGGTTTATGCGTGCGTGTGAAAGAGTTTGCTTCAGTGCCCACAGAGCTATATGGAAAATGGGGTGCCATTTAGGGATACACACTTCCTCGCCTTTACTGTTGTGGGGAAGCTATGCAAATCCCTGTGAGGCTCATTCACTTCAAGGGGCTATATTGGCACGGGAAACATATGTTAACATTGCCATATCTATCTCTCTCGCTCTCTCTCTCTCAAATTTGGCAACATACTTATTTTGTTAATCTCTGTAGAGTCAGAAGGTTTATTTGGACAGCCATTTTAGTCATTAACCCAGTCTCCTTCCCCCATTAAATACATTGTTATTGCATTGGTGGCAAAGGATTCTTTTTAATCATGTCTTGTTTTCATGAAGCGTTTCAGAGTAGGAGCAATCTCATGCTTTGTGATCTAAAAGTGAAACTGATCTTAGAGCTCTACTACTCCTAGGCGCTTTATGAATACAGGTCCGGGTCTCTTTTTCATTTAGTAAGTCTTCAGACCAGAGAGATCCCAATCCCATTCAGATACGCACCCAAACGAACCCAAAGATGCTACATCCCAAATGGCATACTATTCCCTATGTAGTGTACTACTTTTGACCTGGGCCCATAAAGCTCTGGTCAGAAGTAGTGCACTATGAAGAATAGGGTGCCGTTTGGGACTATTCGAACTCTGATAAAGCCAGAGTAGATTCAAGAAATACATCTGACTCATTTCCATTGGTCAAATGAGTCCAATGTTGAGGTGACGCATTGGTAACGCAATTTGAGAGTGGAACGTCAACTACAACGAAAGTTAAGACCAGAGGCAGCAATACAGGAGCTCCACAAGACATTACTTATCGACAGGAAACCACCATCTCAACTATCGTGCACCTTCTAACGATGAACATACAGAAACACAATCAGATTGTCTAAATTACGTAAACTCCCTCCATCTCTACTTGATTTTTGGCGGACTCAGAATGTATATTTTCCAACTTCAAACCACCGGAGTTCATAAAGATGATCTAGCAGTAGCCTACCATGCACACCACAACACCGGGCCATGACCCGCACTCTACATCCCCAAGGCACCCTCCAGTTCCATACAGCAAAAGTCACTCATGCGAGCAGTAGCTACTTCATGCAAGTTCTGCCACATACCGTCGGCAGCTCCATAGACAGTCAAAGTACTCGTCAAAAGGCTAGCAGTGAGGGCGCAAGAACAAGGCACGCACGCGCCTCTTCATATGGTACCGGAAACTCCACAGGGCTGGTAGTAGGCTGGCTAGCACGTAGTGGTAACTTCAGTGATAACTCATCCAGTGTTAACTTCAGAAGACATAGGTTACACGGTAGTTCAAATTCAGAAAACATCGCTGACACCGATGTAACGCGCCATTTAGAGGGATCGGAGAGTTGAACGTCAACGATAATGAGAGTTAAGACCAGACAGAGGCAGCAATACAGGACCTCTACAAGACGTGACTTTATTCTTGACAGGTAATCACCATCTCAATTATCTCGCGACACAACCCAATTTATGGGCACTCGCCAGGCAGCCGCATTGCTAATCAATCACTATTATCCAAATCTCACAATAATACAGAGTACGTTTGAGTAATCTTGGGAGTCGTTATATATAACTACAAAATCACCCGTTATAATTCATCAAACTGAGCTATGCTATTGTATGTTCATTACTGTATGATCTTTCAGATGGTGTTGTGACTATTTTCTTCTTGTTTATTTGTTTAACTTTAGCTCTATGAATGTATGGGCAAGATTTGTTAACTAGGAACAGACATGCACACACACACACACACACACACAGGTTGGATTGAACAGGGCACATCTCTAGGGCGTTTGTCTCGGCCTCAATACAACCTTGTCTCCCACTGTAATTGAAAGTTAATCCTTAGTCTAATATTAATCTAATATACATACACATTTGATGGTGATGGTGAGGATTTCACAGCACTATCTAACAGTGTTGACAGCCGAGGTGACGAATAACAAGTGGCTTTACACTGCGTCTCTATTCTACTAAATTCTTCCTTGTCATCGCATTTATTCCCTGTCACTGTGGAGTGGATTTTACATTTAGAGACAGAAATTGAACGTAAAGAACATCACCAAGAAGCCATTAGAGTGAAATGGTATTTCGGAGACTGATTATATGTTACACGCCTACACTACGACCGGAATAGAAGTGATAGGCTGAATGCCTAAGTGACAGAAGCAGCAGTAAATTACAGCATGGGAATATTATTTGCGGCCTAAAAATTGAAAATATATTGCGGCCTAAATAGACCTTAATCCAAAGCCTAGGGAGCTAATGTTCAGATGGGGACTCCGATGCTCTAGTCACAAATTCCATTTTAATGCACTTAAATGTTTCAATGAAATGCGCAAACATGACCAAACATTTCTTCAACTCATGATTAGTTGTGCAGAGTAAATAGTCAGGGGAAAAGAACAACAATATATTACACTATGAGGAATTAATTACTGGGGATATAAAAACACACCCAAAACAATGTATTAACACTAATTCACCCGTTTGCAATCTTCAAATCAAATCAAGCTTTATTTATACTGCACATTTCAGACATGGAATGCAATGAAAATAACTTTACTACACAACAAACATAAGTGCAACTAAATAGCACCCTAAGGAAAAGCATAGCTAAAGAGGTTTGTTTTTAAGATGTCTTTTAAAAATGTCTAGTTTCTCCTCCCCCAGGTTCTACGGCAGGCTATTCCAGAGACTGGGGGCATAGTAACTAAAGACGGTCTCTCTATGCTTCTTGATCCTAGGCTTTGATTGCGATGTTCAGGTGCACATGAACACATGAACACACGAGTAACACATTTGGTTTGTTTTCTTAATTTGCGCATCTCAGCCAAACTCCAGAGCTCCTTGTCTGTCTTTGTCTACCTGTCATCTGTACCTGTTGGGAGCGTTTGATTTGCCTTTGATGTTAACCTCCCAGGCTCAATTGCTATGTTTGCAGAGAGAACCAACTGATGGGCGAGATGATATTTGAACCTATATGAATTTTGTTCATTTATACCACTTTTAGAAGTGGGGGGGATAAATATATTTTTTATAATCTCTCCAAACAGCCTACACAACCGCTTAAAGGCTTTCGCAAGGTCCTAAAGCACACAGAGACTCGTTTTGCATCACATTCCAGTGATAAAACTGGGGGGGACAAAAATGCAATTGAAAAATGTGTGTGGCGGGGGGACATGTCCTTCTGGAAGCACATGGAAGCACCTTTGAACTGTAAACTGGACATTTTACACCTGATCCTACTGCCTCCTGCTACTTTGATTACAAAAACAAACAAACATTGATCTACCAATTTCAGATTGCCACTTTAATGGCAGCAAAGGGAAAGGGGGATACCTAGTCAACTGAAATGTGTCTTCGGCATTTAACCCAACCCCTCTGAATCAGAGAGGTCCGGGAGGATGCCTTAATCGACATCCACGTCTTCGGCGCCCGGGGGAACAGTGGGTTACCTGCCTGGCTGAGTGGCAGAACAACAGATTTTCCCTTTGCTGCCTTTAAAGTGGCAATCTGAAATTGGTAGATCCATTTTATTTTTTATTATTCATATAAAGCCATTGATTCTTGAATAATATACCTTAGAAATTCCATATGGGCTTAGTTCAACTGCCTTACCCCATCAGATCACAAAATATAACATTTTGTGTTTTTTTTTTTTTGCACTTTCACTACGTCTGCGTCATGACAATTAAAGCCCCACGACATCCTTCTCTTACCTTATTCTCTCTTTCCTTCCCTCTTTCTCTCCAATTTCCTGTCACTCTTTTCATTCCGACTTAAAAATGGTTCAGAGGGAAATTGTACTTAAAGGAGCAATGTGCAGTTCCAACAATAGCAAAGTGTCACACCACCGCTGATTTGGGAAATACAGTAGCTGAGGAATGGAGCTGGAGAAATGTAATGACTCAAACACATAGACAGAGCTGAGGGCAATAACTGACCATCCACAAGATCACAGTTACAGTTTGAACTATGTTTTGAGGCTGTACAGTGTTGGTTTATAATTACTTTGTTTAGGAACAAAGGAGTAAAATACATTTATATTTTAGGTCCTGATGGGATAAGACAATTGAACTAAGCTCACGAGGCATTTATAAGTTATATTCTTCAATAAATAATGTGTATATTATTAATTTAAAAGTCCAAGAAATGTGTGTAGCAATCACAGATAGCCCCTTTAAGCAAGGGCAGCCAGAATTGCTAATAAAAATCAATGGTTGTTTTTACTTTTAGAGTTAGAGCTCTAGTCCTTTGAAAATGTGAAAAGGCGAGCAGGCTGAGGCACTGTAGGTTCTTGGACTGTAAATAAAATATTCTTAACAAAATGCAGTAGAGTTGAAACTTGTCTTTACTGATAGTTTTTGAAATGACTTTTCGAAGGCAGTAGCTACGTTGAAAACGTAATCTCTCAATGAGCATAAGCGATTGCGTTAGGGATTTAAAGAACAAAAACACAGATTTTATTGACTTTTTTGATTGTATTACATCAGTGCCTCTGTCTCACATTAGAACAAATTAAAAATAATATAAATATCCACTAGGTGGCAGAATACCTGAAAGAACACGGCCACAAATAGCAAACCATGCAAATCATATTGCTGTATTATATCAAATGGATCATCTGGCCAGTAAACGTGCTATACATTAACATGATCATTTCATAGAAGAAATTACATTTAACAAAACATTTTTGGTCATGAAGTGTCTTAACAAATCATAATGCTCTCCCACATTCTGCATGTCGTTGGTTTGTTCGGGGCCATATTAGCGGGCATATATCGTATCTTGAATGAACGATTCAGATCAGTGCTCGGTTGAGTTTCTGAGAGGCCAATAACAACCAGAGTGTGTAAGTCAACATGGCTGTAATCCAACGGTGTTGAGGTGTAAAATGTTTCACGTGTTCCACGACCCTTTTAGATCTACACTGAGAATACAAAACATTAGGAACATCTCTTTCCATGACACACACTGACCAGGTGAATCCAGGTGAAAGGTATGATCCCTTATTGATGTCACTTGTTAAATCCACTTCAACCAGTGCAGATGAAGGGGAGGAGACGGGTTAAAGAAGGATTTTTAAGCCTTGAGACAATTGAGACATGGATTGTGTATGTGTGCCATTCAGAGGGTGAATGCAGAAACTACTGTGCCTTTGAACGGGCTATGGTGGTTGATACCAAGCGCACCGGTTTGTGTCAAGAACTGCAATGCTGCAGTTTCCTATGTGTATCAAGAATGGTCCACCACCCAAAGGACTTCTAGCCAACTTGACACATCTGTGGGAAGCATCGGGGTCAACATCACGGGAGGTTGGTGGTAAAGGGCTTGTGGTAATGGCTGGTGCGGAACTGATGGAATGTTATCAAATATGTCAAAAAAACATGGTTTCAAATGTGTTTGATGTCATTCCATTTTGTCCGTTCTCTACTCCGCAGCCTCCACTGGTCAGCATGGGCCAGCATCCCTGTGGAACACTTTCGACACCTTGTGGAGTCCATGCCCAGACGAATTGAGGCTGTTCTGAGGGCAAAATGGGGGAGGGGTCAGTTCCTAATGTTTGGTATACTCAGTGTGTATGGAATGGATCTTTTCCAGAAAGACAGTTGGGGAGAGGAAATGTTTGCATCCCAAATGGCATCCTATTCGTCTAGTGCGCTACTTTTGACCAGGGCCCATAGGGTGCAATACAGGAAAAGTGCCATTTGGGACACATCTACAATGACTGATGTTGCACTTGGCCTGAAGTAGCCGCCTCCCTTCTATCCCCCTTCCAACCCCCCTTCCTTCCATCCTTTCCGATGACCGAAGACCCTCCATTGACGGACGAACATGGTATGTTTTCAAGACTTCCTGTCTAAAAAAAAAATATATATCCTTTTATATCCTTTCATGCCTTCTAGTCATCGGAGGTAAAACAGACTTTTCCATGGTTTATCTGCTGTCATTCATTTATGGGGCTCTTATTCAAGGCCGACAGGCATACTGAATATCTTGAGTACTTATAAGGCGGCTCTTCCATAAATCTATGTTCTCTAGGATACACAAGGGGGCAGGAGAGATTTACCAGAGAAAGCAGAGTGGAGATGAGTGGCTATGAAGGGTGAATGGATCACACAATAGGAGACACATCGTTTGTGAAAATCCTGTTTTTTAAAAATCTTTACTGCAGTGGGCTAAATCAAGTTTACACAGAGCATTTCTTGGTAGTCTTAAACAAATCTCATTCGAAACAGAAGTATATACCTCACACACATGGTTATGGGCTTAAAAAAAGAAGACATTGGTACCATGCCAGACATGGATTTGAAATGTATTCAATTCTGAGTTTACATCCCAATATTACACTTTATATACAACACAGAAGACTGAAGTATAACAAAACCGTTGACCTGAAATATGAATAACACTCCACCCATGAGGCCATTAGAGGGTAATTTGGTCATTTGACTGCAGGAAATGGGTTTAAGCTCCCAATAATATAACTGTGATGTACTACAATATGAATAAATGCTAACTTTCAGAAAATGTTCATTGCAGTATGGTGTTTTACCTGTTGCCAGTGAGTCGGAGAGACTGGGAAATGTTAACTTTCACTCAAATGTAGCAAAACAAGAGAGAAAGACACGTTATGTCACTCAGCTGAAATAACACCTCACACATGTGAGCATATAAACAGATTCGCTCACAAAGCAATGTTTAGTAATACGATCCGGATCTCATCAAAGCACACAAAAGATAAGACTGTCTGTCAAAATGGAAGCTGTGTCTTTCCAAACATTCTACTTACTGTCAAATCTCGCTTAAAACTGAGCTTACTGTCAGTTCGGTTAATTCCTATGGCCGTGCAGTCCTCTCCAAGGACAATCTGTGGTGAAATAAAGTCAAATAAAATAAATAGCAGCGGAAAGGTGTCGGTTGAGGATAATTGTGTAAAGACACACTCCATCACCCTGCCTATTTCAGTATGAAGAGTGACAGTTTAAAGAGTCATGTCATCACTTTACCCTGTTCAGTGAAGGCAATGAAAGTTGTCAAACATTCTATTAACTCTATGTGTGCATCCCAAATGGCACCCTATTCCCTTTATAATTCACTACCTTTGACCAGCGCCCCATGGGCCCTATGGCCCTGGTCAACAGTAGTGCCCTATACAAGCAATAGAGTGTCACTTGAGACATAGCCAATAAGACCTTAACAGATACGTTCTGATTGCTTTCCTGTATTTTATTTAGTATGATAAAAAAAATGTTTAGGGAGGTGGATCCGCTTTAATACTGCAAATAGATTATTAATGTAATTTACTGTATTTCTTACCACCGATCAAAGACCATTGAGCTCAAAAACGTTACTAAAGTAAGAGGAAGAGTAAGTGAAAATGATCCATGTAAAATTGAAGAGGCACGCTGCTCATAACTTGGCCTTGCTTCTGACAGGGCTCTCCAGTCGAGCACGGCTTTCGTGCTTGTAGCTGCTCCATCAACTCCATATCACGGAGAAACGTTTTATTTCCCAAAAAGATCCGCTATGGTCAAATTAAGGTAAAGGAGATGGAAGGTAAAGCTCGTAGTCAGAGGCTGGCATCAAAAACCTGTTGCCGGGCTTGGTCCTTGTACTTAAATGCAACGTTGCCTGACGTTGTTTGCCCACTGGGAATACCCTGCTGAACATATTGTAATCTACTGTCTAGCACCGTTAGTGAACACAAAACTTTGACAGTGTACCAATAGATGTTATCAGTGAGAAGGAGGCCTCGAATAAGGCTCAGTTGTGGAGCTGTCGTCTCTCAACACAGAAGAAGACGGGGAGCAGAAAGCTCAGTTTCCAATAGGAGGACGGACAAAGAGGAGGCTCACCACTGATCCATTCAGAAAAGCACCGTGCGTCTGTTCTCATAATTGAAAAGCCATAACATAAATAGGATACTAAAGCACCATGCCAGCCTGAGCCCATAGAGTGGGAGACCTCATCTACCCCATAAGGCCCAGACCTGGGTTAAAATAGTATATATTTTCCTTCAAATACTTCAGTTGTGCTTGAGTGAACTTGCATTGCGAAATGGAACCAGTAGAGTTTTCCAATAAGTGCAAACCCCAACATTAGACACTCCAAGCAGGCTCAAACAAACCCTTCTTTCAAACGCTGAAAAATAACAAATACTATTTGAACCAAAGTCAGGTAAGGCCTGATTCATCAGAACCAGGGCTGACGCAGGGAGACAGAGGGAGATAAATACCCTACTGGGACAGGGATTAGCACTGTCATGGCTGCCGAAAAATAGGTCAGCCAACTGATCCATCTACGTCATGGCAAATTTTGGAAGTAAACAAGATTTCTCCAACCTCTGTTCCGAAATATCTTCCTTGAAATGAGCCATTGAGCCATAATGAGTCGTTTCTTAATACAAATATATAATATATATGGGGGGCCTTAAATTAGACTTGAAAAGAGATGGGGCTGTAATGCTGTAAAAGTCCACATTTTGTAACCCTGAATAAAAAAATACAGAAACATAATGGCTTTTGATCACACTTTATTTGGCTAGCCCGAATTTTCCATCTGTGTCACACCCTGTTTTACCTGCCTTTGTCTCCACCCCCACCAGGTGTTTCCCCATCTCCTATCATTATCCCCTGTGTATTTATTTATACCTGTGTTTTCCGTTTGTCTGTTGCCAGTTCGTTTTGTTCATCAAGCCTTTCAGAGTTTTCCCCCTTGCTCCTGTCTTTTCTAAAGTTCCTGTTTTCTAGTTTCCCGGTTTTGACCATTCTGCCTGCCCTGACCCTGAGACTGCCTGACACTCTGTACCTTTTGGACTCTGATCTGGATTATTGACCTCTGCCTGCCCTTGACCTGTTTTGCCTGCCCCCTGTTCTAGTAATACACTTTTTTTTTTACTTCGACACCGTCTGCATCTGGGTCATTCCTAAAACGTGATAATCTGTAAAGCATCTTTCTGCAGATGGTCATACTATCTGTTGATGAGCAACTGCTTGCTAAGGTTACGGTTAGGGTTTGGGTTAGATTTACAATAAGGGTTAGGGCTAAGTAAGAGTTAAGGTTAGGGTAAGGGGTACGTTTAGGGTTAGAATAAGGGTTAAGGTTAGGGCTAAAGCTAAGGTGAGTAGTTTGTTTGTGTAAATGTTACTGATAATCTGTAGAGCATCTACATGGACTTTCCAAATAGTGTTACCTGTTTTAAGGCTTTGAACATTTTAATTTGCCTAAAATCTTTACTTGAAAGGAAATAGAGGGCTGTAATAATGAAAGGTCAAATGTTTGTGTCCGTGAACAAAAAGGCATAGTAGAGTTGGTAGGCTTTGTGGGCCATAATTCAATACCAAAAGACCATATCTCATTTTCAACCCGAATGAAGTAATTTGTGAAACTGCAGGTTCGGTACTTACAAATTACTTAAAGTGTAGCCACTTATGTTCCCGCAAATGTGGATAGATGATATCGGAAGGTGCTCAAGACACTAAACAGTATTCATGATAATCCTTTGCCCAATTCAAAAAATACATTACGAGAAATCAAAGGAATCAGCCTATAGGTTGATTGAGAGGTTCTTGGAAATATCCACAGCTGAGTTCTACGTGATAAACAGCAGAGTTATTTGAAAATGACTATGATATTAGTTGTTGGTCTGCTCTCCTTTTTTTCTCTTCCTTCTGAAGTCTAAATTACAGCGTCATTAGCAGAAAGAAGGATGATGTGTCAAATAAGTTTAATGGCTGAATTAGTCGTAAAGGAACCTCTGTGTGGGTTTTCCTTATTTGGTGCAGATGCTTGGATGCAGTACTTTTAGTCATACTCAGTTAGGTTTCCCCTCAAAGCACAGGGTTACATCCCAAATGGCACCCCATTCCCATAGTGCACTACTTTTGACCAGAACCATATGGGCCCTGGTCAAAAGTAGTGCGGTATATAGGGAATAAGGTGTCATTTTGGACGAGAGCCAGGACTACAAAGCAAAATAAAACAAAAGTCCGTCACAGACAAAGGGAATGAGAATGGATAGCTCAATCAAAGGGGAGAAAAATGAAAGCACTGATACTATTATTAACCCAGTTCAGATGTTCTGCCTCAACTGAAGAAATATATAATAGACAAAATGGAGTTGATGCAAAATGTACAATTCATAATGGAGCTAATTTCAGCATTAAGGCTTTCAGACATGTATTTCCCCGATAATTGGTTGATATCAGTTACATCCATATATCATATTTATAGACATGTCCAATCCCATCATAGAGATGACCATGTGCTAATTCACATGTGAAGCAAATTAACCACAGCTAACAACAAACGTTTCCACAACTTTAGAGAATATTCCCTTAAGATTCATATTAGGTCATTGCCTAACGGGTTTCATATGTTCCAGTGATGTGCAAAGACTATTTCTAAGGCAGAATTCCTCTGTCCAGTGTCTGTGTTCTTTTGCCCATTTTAATCTTTTCTTTTTATTGGTCAGTCTGAGATATGGCTTTTTCTTTGCAACTCCGCCTAGAAGGCCAGTATCCCGGAGTCGCCTCTTCACTGTTGACGTTGATACTGGTGTTTTGCAGGTACTATTTAATAAAGCTGCCAGTTGAGGACTTGTGAGGCATCTGTTTCTCAAACTAGACACTCTAATGTACTTGTCCTCTTGCTCAGTTGTGCACCGAGTGGGCCTCCCACTCTTCTTTCTATTCTGGTTAGAGACAGTTTGTGCTGTTCTGGGAAGGGAGTAGTACACAGCGTTGTACGAGATCTTCAGTTTCTTGGCAATTTCTCGCATGGAATATCCTTCATTTCTCCGAACAAGAATAGACTGATGAATTTCAGAAGAAAGTTATTTGTTTCTGGCCATTTCGAGCCTGTAATCTGAACCCACAAATGCTGATGCTCCAGATACTCAACTAGTCTAGTATTTTGCTTCTTCAATCAGCACAACAGTTTTCAGCTGTGCTAACATAATTGCAAAAGGGTTTTCTAATGATCAATTAGCCTTTTAAAATGATAAACTTGTATTCGCTAACAAAACGTGCCATTGGAACACAGGAGTGATGTTTGCTGATAATGGGTCTCTGTACGCCTATGTAGATATTCCATAAAAAATCAGCCGTTTCCAGCTACAGGGTCTACACTGTATTTCGGATCAATTTGATGTTATTTTAAATGGACAAAAAAATGTAATTTTCTTTCAAAAGCAAGGACATTTCTAAGTGACCCCAAATGTTTGAATGGTAGTGTATATTCTGAGAACATGGCAACCATGTTCTGTTTGGTGTGAAGTTGATGGAATATTCTCCTAACTAACGCCAAAACATGCTAAATAGGTTATAAGGTTTTTGCTGACATACATAGAATGTTCCCCTAACTAAAGGACAACTAGAAACTCGAACATCATGGAAACATTATGGGTAACATTACAAAAACTTTCTCTCTCCCTAGTATTGTTAGCGGGAACACCAGGTTTGCCACAGGGATGTGTTTTGTCCCCACTCATGTGCACCTTGTACATTGTGTATATCTGATGACACTGACCTGATCAGCCTGTTGCATGATGATGAGCAACACCGTTGCCTGGTCCTAAACAACTTTGTGGAGCGATGTGATAAATCACACTTTGTCCTCAATACCAACAAGACCAAAGAGATGTGCATAGACTTCAGTAAACTAATAACGCCTACCTCTGCAACATCTCTCAAGGGTTAGAACAAAAACATTTTAAAGGAATACAAATATCTGGGTGTCCTCTGACTATATGCTTGAGTGGAGTAAATGTACAGACCTGATTTACAAAAAGAGTCAACGGAGACTACACATTCTCAAATAGTCGGGATGTTTTATTGTTGACTGTACTATACTGACTCTGTCTTATAAATCGTTCCTTGAGAGGTTTTAAACTTTTTGTATTGTTTGTCGGTTTGCCAATGCCACTGTCAGACATAAAAACATACTAAGAAAAATTATCACCACAGCAAGCAAGGTAAGATGGTGCCGACAGAGAGGGTTTCCTTGCTTCTAGTCCTTAGGAAACTATGCAGTATTTTTTTTTATGTATTATTTCTTACATTGTTAGCCCAGAAAATCTTAAGTGTTATTACATACAGCCGGGAAGAACTATTGAATATCAGAGCGACACCAACTTACCAGCACTACGACCAGGAATATGACTTTCCCAAAGCAGATCCCTTTGTTCGAAACACCCAAGGCATTCAAATTGTTTCCAGAGGCTGACCCAAAACAACGTCGCCATAGGAGAGGTAGAGGTCTGCACAACGCATCACCGGGGGCAAACTACCTGCCCTCCAGGATACCTACAGCACCCAATGTCACAGGAAGGCCAAAAAGATCATCAAGGACAACAACCACCCGAGCCACTGCCTGTTCACCCCGCTACCATCAAGAAGGCGAGGTCAGTACATGTGCATGAAACCTGAGACCGAGAGAATGAAAAATAGCTTCTATCACAAGGCCATCAGACTGTTAATCACTAACACAGAGAGGCTGCTGTCTACATACAGAATTGAAATCATTGGCCACTAACAAATGAATCACTAGTCACTTTATTAATGCCACTTTAATAATGATGTTTACAGTGCCTTGCGAAAGTATTCGGCCCCCTTGAACTTTGCGACCTTTTGCCACATTTCAGGCTTCAAACATAAAGATATAAAACTGTATTTTTTTGTGAAGAATCAACAACAAGTGGGACACAATCATGAAGTGGAACGACATTTATTGGATATTTCAAACTTTTTTAACAAATCAAAAACTGAAAAATTGGGCGTGCAAAATTATTCAGCCCCTTTACTTTCAGTGCAGCAAACTCTCTCCAGAAGTTCAGTGAGGATCTCTGAATGATCCAATGTTGACCTAAATGACTAATGATGATAAATACAATCCACCTGTGTGTAATCAAGTCTCCATATAAATGCACCTGCACTGTGATAGTCTCAGAGGTCCGTTAAAAGCGCAGAGAGCATCATGAAGAACAAGGAACACACCAGGCAGGTCCGAGATACTGTTGTGAAG
Organism: Oncorhynchus mykiss; assembly: GCF_013265735.2. Lineage (NCBI taxonomy): Eukaryota > Metazoa > Chordata > Actinopteri > Salmoniformes > Salmonidae > Oncorhynchus > Oncorhynchus mykiss. The sequence continues at coordinate 56,812,409 of NC_048574.1, forward strand.
AAGTTTAAAGCCGGATTTGGATACAAAAATATTTCCCAAGCTTTAAACATCCCAAGGAGCACTGTGCAAGCGATAATATTGAAATGGAAGGAGTATCAGACCACTGCAAATCTACCAATCTACTAGGAGAATACTGATCAGAGATGCAGCCAAGAGGCCCATGATCACTCTGGATGAACTGCAGAGATCTACAGCTGAGGTGGGAGACTCTGTCCATAGGACAACAATCAGTCGTATATTGCACAAATCTGGCCTTTATGGAAGAGTGGCAAGAAGAAAGCCATTTCTTAAAGATATCCATAAAAAGTGTTGTTTAAAGTTTGCCACAAGCCACCTGGGAGACACACCAAACATGTGGAAGAAGGTGCTCTGGTCAGATGAAACCAAAATTGAACTTTTTGGCAACAATGCAAAACGTTATGTTTGGCGTTAATGCATCACCCTGAAGAAACCATCCCCACTGTCAAACATGGTGGTGGCAGCATCATGGTTTGGGCCTGCTTTTCTTCAGCAGGGACAGGGAAGATGGTTAAAATTGATGGGAAGATGGATGGAGCCAAATACAGGACCATTCTGGAAGAAAACCTGATGGAGTCTGCAAAAGACCTGAGACTGGGACGGAGATTTGTCTTCCAACAAGACAATGATCCAAAACATAAAGCAAAATCTACAATGGAATGGTTCAAAAATAAACATATCCAGGTGTTAGAATGGCCAAGTCAAAGTCCAGACCTGAATCCAATCGAGAATCTGTGGAAAGAACTGGAAACTGCTGTTCACAAATGCTCTCCATCCAACCTCACTGAGCTCGAGCTGTTTTGCAAGGAGGAATGGGAAAGAATTTCAGTCTCTCGATGTGCAAAACTGATAGAGACATACCCCAAGCGACTTACAGCTGTAATCGCAGCAAAAGGTGGCGCTACAAAGTATTAACTTAAGGGGGCTGAATAATTTTGCACGCCCAATTTTTCAGTTTTTGATTTGTTAAAAAAGTTTGAAATATCCAATAAATGTCATTCCACTTCATGATTGTGTCCAACTTGTTGTTGATTCTTCACAAAAAAATACAGTTTTATATCTTTGTTTGAAGCCTGAAATGTGGCAGAAGGTCGCAAAGTTCAAGGGGGCCGAATACTTTCGCAAGGCACTGTACATATCTTGCACTACTCCTCCCAGATGTATATACTGTATTTTATACCATCTATTGCATCTTGTCTATGCCGGTTGGTCATGGCCCATCCCATATATATATAAATACATATACATATATATATATATATATATGTACATATTATTGTATCCCTTTACTTAGATTTGTGTGTATTAGGTAGTTGTTATGGAATTGTTACTTTACTTGTTAGATATTGCTGCACTGTCGGAACTAGAAGGACAAGCATTTCGCTACACTCGCAATAACATCTGCTAACCATGTATATGTGGGGGTGGGGGGGGGTCAACACGTACGTTTGACAACCCAAAAGAGGCCGGTCTGTTCTTGACAAGCAAGCTCCCTGGCTGAGGACACAGAACGGCTGTGTCAGCCAGCTAAATGGCCAAATACAGGCCAGCAATGTGTTTGAATTTCCGGCCTATGTATTTTTGATCAGAAGATCAGACATAAGGACTTACAGTATATGATAGGTGAGATGTTGTGGCTAATATAGCATTGTTTATCATATCATGTATAGTGCCACTCACCCCCTAACGCGAGAGTTAAGTGTTATTTAATATTAGTTTATATGCGGAGCATCTATAGACGACGAGTTAGTTCAAGCTGTATGTCTAGACACCCTAAGGTTTGTGTGTTAGCCAAGTAGTGCTTCGTTTGGGGAAGTCACTCAGTAAAGGGACGGGAGGAGGGGCGGGAGGGGGATGGGGTCTGTGTTTTATGGTCACGTTTATTAATACAGGTGGCATGACAAGCTCCCGCATGGCGGGACGTTTTTCTTCTGGGTTTTGCATGACAGCAACAATTTGCTCTAAAATAAGAAATGCCACATTGTGACCTAGCACAGAGTAGGCCTGGGGGAATAAAGATATGTCAGCTGGAACTGTAATGGCTTAGGGCATGTGGTGAAACGAACTAAGGTTTTCTCTCATCTTAAATCACTGGGTGCTGACAGTGCTTCTTCAAGAAACTCCTATTAAACGCTCCGCTCAGGCCAAGCTACGAGTCGGCTGGATCGGTCAGATATACCAGTCTAACTTTGATGCAAAAGCGAGAGGGGTAGCAATCCTGATAAGGAAAAACCTTCCTTTCGTTTACTCATCCTCGATTTCAGATCCTAATGGTCGGTATATTATTGTGGCTGGTACACTGAATTCAAAACCAATAACCTTGGTCAATTTATATGGACCCAACTTCGATGATCCATTATTTTTTCAAAGGGTATTTAAGGCCATAGCAAATATCTCGGATACAAGTGTTATTGTGGGAGGTAACTTTAACTGTACGTTAGATCCTCTTTTAGATACCGCTATCAAGGTCACTTCAACAATCAAATGCCAGTGTCTGTCTAAATACATTGATGACAAACCTTAACATTGTCAATATGCCAAACAGACAGGGATTATTCTTTATTTTCATCAGTTCATAAATCATATTCCAGAATTGACTATTTTTTGTTGGACTCCAAACTAATTTCAGCAACTGAGTTGGTTACCTATCACCCTATTCTAATTGCGGACCACTCTCCTCTGTCCATGGTGCTGAAACTCGACAATATGTCGACAGGTCGGCAACCGTGGCGCTTAGAAGCATACCTGTTGAAAGAGAAGACATTTTGTCAGTATTTGAAGGAGCAGGATGCCTTTTTTCCTCGGAACTAACGACACGGGGGATGTTGACGACTCCACCCTTTGGGAATCTCTAAAGGCTGTGATTAGAGGTTACATTATTTCTTATACATCAGAGAGGAAGAAACGCGCCAATACTAGGCTGAGAGAAATTGAAAGAGAGTTAGGGGAACAGGATAATGTTTTTAGGATGAATTCCTCATATACAGTCCTTGAGAAGATCACAAAGTTAAAATATGAATACAATTATCATCCTTTCTAAACGGGTGGGCTCTTTACTTGCTAGAACGCAACAAAGTTATTTTGAACTGGGTGACAAACCACATAAATTATTTGCAGTATTTGCTAGAGCTATTCACAAAATAAAAGACAAGAAGGGTAAAATATTAACCAATCCGCAGGATATTAATAAATGCTTTGCGCAGTTTTACTCAGAGCTATACCAATCAAAATGCGATGCTACTGATCCACAAACTATGGAACGCTTTCTCGCTGAATGTGAACTTCCTAAACTAGACAGGGGGGCAGCTGCTGCACTCGATGCAGGGATAACTTTGGAGGAAATTAACACAGCGACGGCACAATTTCCAAACAGCAAGGCCCCTGGGCCCGATGGATATGTAATATAATTCTATAAGAAGTACTGCGCCAGTCTACCTCCACTTATGTTGCGAATGTTTAAACAATCCAAAGAAAATGACAAACTCCCGCAAACACTGTATGAGGCTACAATAGATTCCATGGAGATGTCGTCTCCAACAAGGTGTTGACAAAGATATTGGCAAACCGATTGAAAAAATATATTTCCGACATCATACTCCCTGACCAGGCAGGTTTTTATGCCGGGCCGACATATATACTACAATTTGAGACGCCTTTTCAGCGTAATGTATCACGATCATAATGTTGAGGCAGTGGTAACAGCTCTTGATGCAGAGAAGGCGTTTGATCAGATTGAGTGGAAGTATATGATGTCGATTCTGGAGCATTTCGGGTTTGGAAAGGAATTTATTAATTGGATAAGAATTATTTATGCAAACCCAATGGCGTCCGTGGTAACCAATCAGGAAATGTTGCAGTCATTCCGCCTGTTCAATGGGTGCCGACAGGGGTGCCCTATTTCACCTGCTCTCTTCGCTATAGCCATGGAACCCCTTGCTACTCGCATTCGGGCATGTGCCGATATAGCTTCTGTTAAAATAAAAGACACACAGCACAAAATTTCCCAAATATGCAGACGATGTTCTTTTGTTTTTGTCCAAGCCTAAAACTTCTATTCCAACCTTACTTAACTTGATAAACACATCCGGCTCCTTCTCTGGCTACAAGATAAACTGGCAAAAAAAGTGAGTTGATGCCAATATCACGGCCTGTGGAATGCAATTTCTGCAATCTACCCCGTTTAGAACAGTGAAGGACAAGTTCACAAGCCTTGGCATTGTAGTGACAAGAGACCTTGATCAGATATTGAAAGCGAATTGGGACATGAAAAAATATCTGCTCAAACAACATATAGATTTTTGGAAAACTGCCTATTTCCTTGGTTGGTCGTATAAACGCTATTAAAATGGTTGTCCTACCCAGGTTTCTTTACCTCTTCCAATGTCTACCCAATTTCATGCCACAAAGCTATTTTAAGAAACTGGATTCAATAGTAACTCCATTTTTATGGGATAACAAGGCAGCCAGAATTTCAAAGAAGCATTTATGCAAGTACAAGATAGAGGGGGGGCTTTGGCCTTCCTCACTTCAAACTGTATTATTGGGCTGCTAATCTGAACATTTGTGTCTTTCTGGAGGGAAAGTTTACCTGCGATGAGAAAAAAGGATATGTCTTCATGGCTTTTGATTGAGCAGGCCTCCTGTCAACGTTCCTCACTCCCTGCACTTGTTAATAGCCCATCATATGTGAAAAAGACACGTATGACTCTAATCCAGTCATTTGTAATACGCTTAGGATCTGGAAACAGATGAGGTTTATTTAATTGAATTTATTTCACCTTTATTTAACCAGGTAGGCAAGTTGAGAACAAGTTCTCATTTATAATTGCTAAAAGCAAAGCAGTTCGACACATACAACGACACAGAGTTACACATGGAGTAAAACAAACATACAGTCAAAAATACAGTATAAACAAGTCTATATACGATGTGAGCAAATGAGGTGAGATAAGGGAGGTAAAGGCCGAAAAAGGCCATGGTGGCAAAGTAAATACAATATAGCAAGTAAAACACTGGAATGGTAGATTTGCAGTGGAAGAATGTGCAAAGTAGAAATAAAAATAATGGGGTGCAAAGGAGCAAAATAAATAAATAAATCAATAAAATAAATACAGTAGGGAAAGAGGTAGTTGTTTGGGCTAAATTATAGGTGGGCTATGTACAGGTGCAGTAATATGTGAGCTGCTCTGACAGTTGGTGCTTAAAGCTAGTGAGGGAGATAAGTGTTTCCAGTTTCAGAGATTTTTGTAGTTCGTTCCAGTCATTGGCAGCAGAGAACTGGAAGGAGAGGCGGCCAAAGAAATAATTGGTTTTGGGGGTGACTAGAGAGCAGAGCAGAGACTACTCTCTGCTGCCACCTGCTGGAGCATGTGCTACAGGTGGGAGATGCTATGGTGACCAGCGAGCTGAGATAAGGGGGGACATTACCTAGCAGGGTCTTGTAGATGACATGGAGCCAGTGGGTTTGGCGACGAGTATGAAGCGAGGGCCAGCCAACGAGAGCGTACAGGTCGCAATGGTGGGTAGTATATGGGGCTTTGGTGACAAAATGGATTGCACTGTGATAGACTGCATCCAATTTGTTGAGTAGGGTATTGGAGGCTATTTTGTAAATGACATCGCCGAAGTCGAGGATTGGTAGGATGGTCAGTTTTACAAGGGTATGTTTGGCAGCATGAGTGAAGGATGCTTTGTTGCGAAATAGGAAGCCGATTCTAGATTTAACTTTGGATTGGAGATGTTTGATGTGGGATTGGAAGGAGAGTTTACAGTCTAACCAGACACCTAGGTATTTGTAGTTGTCCACGTATTCTAAGTCAGAGCCGTCCAGAGTAGTGATGTTGGACAGACGGGCAGGTGCAGGCAGCGATCGGTTGAAGAGCATGCATTTAGTTTTACTTGTATTTAAGCGCAATTGGAGGCTACGGAAGGAGAGTTGTATGGCATTGAAGCTTGCCTGGAGGGTTGTTAACACAGTGTCCAAAGAAGGGCCAGAGGTATACAGAATGGTGTCGTCTGCATAGAGGTGGATCAGAGACTCACCAGCAGCAAGAGCGACATCATTGATGTATACAGAGAAGAGAGTCGGTCCAAGAATTGAACCCTGTGGCACCCCCATAGAGACTGGCAGAGGTCCGGACAGCAGACCCTCCGATTTGACACACTGAACTCTATCAGAGAAGTAGTTGGTGAACCAGGCGAGGCAATCATTTGAGAAACCAAGGCTGTCGAGTCTGCCGATGAGGATGTGGGGATCGACAGAGTCGAAAGCCTTGGCCAGATCAATGAATACGGATGCACAGTAATGTTTCTTATCGATTGCGGTTAAGATATCGTTTAGGACCTTGAGCGTGGCTGAGGTGCACCCATGACCAGCTCTGAAACCAGATTACATAGCAGAGAAGGTATGGTGAGATTCAAAATGGTCGGTAATCTGTTTGTTGACTTGGCTTTCGAAGACCTTAGAAAGGCAGGGTAGGATAGATATAGGTCTGTAGCAGTTTGGGTCAAGAGTGTCCCCCCCTTTGAAGAGGGGGATGACCGCAGCTGCTTTCCAATCTTTGGGAATCTCAGACGACACGAAAGAGAGGCTAGTAATAGGGGTGGCAACAATTTCGGCAGATAATTTTAGAAAGAAAGGGTCCAGATTGTCTAGCCCGGCTGATTTGTAGGGGTCCAGATTTTGCAGCTCTTTCAGAACATCAGCTGACTGGCTTTGGGAGAAGGAGAAATGGGGAAGGCTTGGGCGAGTTGCTGTGGGGGGTGCAGTGCTGTTGACCGCGTGGGAGTAGCCAGGTGGAAAGCATGGCCAGCCGTAGAAAAATGCTTATTGAAATTCTCAATTATGCTGGATTTATCAGTGGTGACAGTGTTTCCTATCTTCAGTGCAATGGGCAGCTGGGAGGAGGTGTTCTTATTCTCCATGGACTTTACAGTGTCCCAGAACTTTTTTGAGTTAGTGTTGCAGGAAGCAAATTTCTGCTTGAAAATGCTAGCCTTGGCTTTTCTAACTGCCTGTGTATAATGGTTTCTAGCTTCCCTGAACAGCTGCATATCACGGGGGCTGTTCAATGCTAATGCAGAACGCCATAGGATGTTTTTGTGTTGGTTAAGGGCAGTCAGGTCTGGGGAGAACCAAGGGCTATATCTGTTCCTGGTTCTAAAGTTCTTGAATGGGGCATGCTTATTTAAGATGGTTAGGAAGGCATTTAAAAAAAATACCCAGGCATCCTCTACTGACGGGATGAGATCAATATCCTTCCAGGAAACCCCGGCCAGGTCGATTAGAAAGGCCTGCTCGCTGAAGTGTTTCAGGGAGCGTTTGACAGTGATGAGTGGAGATCGTTTGACCGCTGACCCATTACGGATGCAGGCAATGAGGCAGTGATCGCTGAGATCTTGGTTGAATACAGCAGAGGTGTATTTAGAGGGCAAGTTGGTTAGGATGATATCTATGAGGGTGCCCGTGTTTAAGGCTTTGTGTGAGATTGAGGGCATCAAGCTTAGATTGTAGGGTGGCTGGGGTGTTAAGCATGTTCCAGTTTAGGTCGCCTAGCAGCACGAGCTCTGAAGATAGGTGGGGGCAATCAGTTCACATATGGTGTCCAGAGCACAGCTGGGGGCAGAGGGTGTTCTATAGCAGGTGGCAACGGTGAGAGATTTGTTTTTAGAGAGGTGGATTTTTAAAAGTAGAAGTTCAAATTGTTTGGGTACAGATATGGATAGTAGGACAGAACTCTGCAGGCTATCTTTGCAGTAGATTGCAACACCGCCCCCTTTGGCAGTTCTATCTTGTCTGAAAATGTAGTTTGGGATGAAAATGTCAGAATTTTTGGTGGTCTTCCTAAGCCAGGATTCAGACACAGCTAGTACATCCGGGTTGGCAGAGTGTGCTAAAGCAGTGAAAAGAACAAACTTAGGGAGGAGGCTTCTAATGTTAACATGCATGAAACCAAGGCTATTACGGTTACAGAAGTCATCAAAAGAGAGCGCCTGGGGAATAGGAGTGGAGCTAGGCACTGCAGGGCCTGGATTCACCTCTACATCGGCAGAGGAACAGAGGAGGAGTAGGATAAGGGTACGGCTAAAAGCAATAAGAATTGGTCGTCTGGAACAGAGAGTAAAAGGAGGTTTCTGGGGGCGATAAAATAGCTTCAAGGTATAATGTACAGACAAAGGTATGGTAGGATGTGAATACAGTGGAGGTAAACCTAGGTATTGAGTGATGAAGAGAGAGATGATATTGTATAGGTATTTTCTTAACATACCCACTGTTTACATAGACAGCCCAATTTGCCTGAATCATGCTTTCCGCCCTGCATTGGATGATGTGGTGTTTTCACAGTGGAGGGAGACTGTAGACTGTATGATGTGCTACAGGCCCACATAGAGGTATCCACAGACACCATTAAAAGGGCTTGGGAACAAGAACTTGGTTCAGAAAGCTCAGATGAGGACTGGGTAGAAGCTCTCAGGAATATAAACCACAGTTCAGTGAGTGCCAGACACAACATTGTACGGTTTAAGGTGATACACAGGTTACATTACTCAAAAGTAAAACTGCATCAAATATTCCCGGACACCTCACCACTGTGTGAGAGGTGCAAGCAGGATGAGGGGACGTTGACCCACTTATTCTGGACATGCCCTAAGTTACATGCTTACTGGGCTCTCATTTTTGATTACTTATCTAAAGCCTTTGATAGAGTTCTAGCCCCAGACCCATTGATCGCTCTGTTTGGTACAGTTGATGGGAATAACCAGGAAGGGAAATCTGTCTCTCTTTGTACTCTATTAGCCAAAGGCTCATATTGTAATTTTGGAAATTGGAGACTGTACCTACCTTTGAAATGTGGTTACGGGATTTAGGGAATGTAATACATATGGAAAAGATTCAATACAATACCTCCAATAGAAGTCCTGTGTTTTACAAAATATGGCAGCCGATACTGGATAAATGGTCTAGTCCCGCTTCATAACTGGGTTGACGATCTGCTGCTACTCTGTGCTGTACTCCAATCAATATTTATTTTTGACTTAACTACACTGCTTGTAATGACTATATGCTGTCTTCTTATAAATGTACCGCCTAATAGGATTTTGTTTGATTTTGTGTATGTGCGAGTTAAGTTTTGTTTTGTCCTCTAAATTGGCCATCCCATTCCACAGTACAGTGAATGTCATTGTTTGTATTGCTGTCTTTTTTATTTGATTTATTATTGGAAAATAATAAACATATTATTTAAAAAAACAACAACATGTATATGTGACCACTACAATTTGATGATTTGATTTGATTTGGTACTTGGAGTAAAACAGACAGGATTGGATGAGATCTTTAAGGTCAGGGCCCTCAGCAAGGCTCACAAAATCCTTTTAGAGCCAAGCTTTGAACAACTCTCCTCTGGGTGCAGGTATAGGGCACCACCCGGGAGAAAAACAGAACAAGACAATCATTTGTGTCAAGTGTGATATCCCTCCTAAACAGCTTGGGTTAAAGTTCCTATCCACCCAGTAAAGCCAGCAGGATAGTGTCTTTCATTGATATTACTGTGTGTAACTGTTATACATTTTTTATTGACAATTTGTTGCCTACTGTATTTAAACGGCACTTTAAACGTGCACAAAAAACATTCCCCATGGATAAGTAAAGTGAACACAAGTGACAAATAGTTCCGTCTGAGATTCTTGATATCCTCTTAAATATAACTGAATTAGCAACAACCAAAGGCATCAAGGTGTGTTCATTTAGGGCAACATAAAATTATTGGCAGTTTCCTCTATGTTATGCTGACCACCAGTCAGTGACCTAACTGTGTCCCAATGTACAAACTTGTACACTTTGTAGTATGAAGTACGGTATTGGACATGCGTTCTAAGTACAGTGTGTATTGGGACACTGGCAAAGTTTTCCTGGATGATTTTAAGAGACTGGGCATTATGGGTAATGGCCCCCTGTTGCTTAATGTGATCGACTAATCCAGTTAGATTTAGACGGTTTCTGATTGGCTCCTTCACACCCTAGAGGCAGTATCCCAGCTAACAATAATTGTCAAATAGAACTTACCCAGAACATGGCTGACATGTTCTCAGAATATCCAAAAGTAATGTTCTAGACACGTTTCATTGGATTGTTGTAAGAACGTTCCTGTGTCCAGTTTAGTTGAACATTCCATCAACCTGGTTTCCATGTTCTCAGATTGAATATAAGATATTCATGTTCTAGACATGTTTCATGGGAACATTGCAGGAACTTCTCTGTGCATCATTTGCCAGCAGCTCACCTGATGGTCCCAAAGAAACATTCTCCCCTAAAAAAGTGTTTCATTACACATCAAGCCCTGTTACTGTTGCCGAGCCCATCAAGGCCCTGATTGGTCAAACACTGATCCATTCACAGCTCTTTGTTTGTTGGCAAGGTTAGGGACACAAACACACAGTGCTTTTAATTAACATACAATGTTTTCAACATCCCGGCATTCCGGTTCACGGCTTTCTGCAGCACCACCATGTCTGTTAATCTGACTATTCTCTTATCATTGATTTGATTTACTTATTTCATCCATTTTTGGGCTTTATATATAGTGATATAATGTTGGTGGGGCATTTTACCCTGTTTTAATGTAACTTCTGAATCACTAGGATCAATAAAATATTTTTTCTTGATTGTACTTTTGACAGAGCTATAATAATGACTCGATAAATGAACATGCATATGTCAAAGTGTGTCAAATGTGTACGTTGAAAGCACTGTCTGTTAAAAGCATTGTTTGTGTGTGTGTCCCTAGCCTTGCCAACAAACAAAGAGCTGTGAATGGATCAGTGTTTGACCAATCAGGGCCTTGATGGGCTCGGCCACAGTAGCAAGGGGTGAAGTGTACAAATGAAACCTTTTTTTTTTTTGGGGGGGGGGGGGGGATATTTATTTGGGACCTTCAGGAAACATCCTAACGACTGAAACAAAGGAATGTTCTTGCATCGTTCCCATTAAACGTGCCTAGAACATTAATATCGTACATTCTGAGAACATGGTAACCACGTTCTGGATAGGTTATTTTTGACATTAACGGAATGGTCTCTTGGAAACCGTCCTTGCACGTCACTGGAACATTCCTACGAAGCCGTTAGGTAACGACCAAATGAGACTCTTCAGGGAAAGTTCTTTAAAGTCGTGGGAACATTTATTGTCAGCTCGTACAGGGGACACGAGCAGGGTTGTGCCAATGCAAAGGCCTCTTTCTCAGTCAGATGACAACCAGTGCCAGAAAGTCTGTATCTCCGCTCAAAAATATTCACATACTGTTTTCCATTTTTTTCCCCCACGCTATCTAAGAAGACAAACATCTTTTTAAATTGACTTTTACATTTTGGCCAGTACGATCGGACCTGATCCTATTCTGACCCGGCTGGCAAATTGCCAAGTTCGTGCATCGTAGTAGCCACGGACGGAGAGTTAAGTTGGGTGTGTGATAACGTGAAAGGCTTAAGTGTGTTGTTAGCTATCTTAGCTGTGAGTGTGCGCCTGTGCAGCTCGATTTTATTTGTGTCTACATTTTAGCTTTGCGCCTGTGTCGTAGCTATCAGTGGCAGCCAGTCGTCCTTTCTTGAGCCTCAGGAAAAAGGGCAGACATGGTCTCGGCAGTGAAGGAGACTGGCAGGATGCCTCCCAAATGGCACCCTAATCCCTATATAGAGAAAGGTCAAAGGTAGTGCACTAAATAGGAAATAGGGTGGCATTTGGGACGTAGACGTAATCCAAGGCGTTCTGCCCTCGACTCGCTGGCCTGATGGCTTCTGACATCCATCTCGGCTCATTTACCTTAGTTTCCACAGTAACACGATCCACTGGTTCGGTGATTGTGCGTGGGTCTCCATTCCCCGCATCAGGCATGCACAGTATGTGTCCTTCCTTTGTCCTCTACCTTCTTCCTGAATGCATAACAGAACCCTATATGGACAATAGCATACAAATATCACAGTTTAGCATATGAGACGGAGGCCAGAGATTTTGTATGCCTACAAGAGATTGGTACATCGGTGGTGGCTGGTGAGGGGATAGTAAGAGGACAGCTCATAGTAATAGTTGGAATGTGAATTAATGACAATTAATGGATTAATGGCATGGTATCGAACTCATGGAAACCATGTGTTTGAGGTATCTGATACAAAAGGCATTCTTTCTCTTCCAGCTACTGCTGGTATGTATGCATTCAAGAAATTGTTTAATTCCTATCACAGTAAAAACTTCACAAGAGAAACCAATGCTTCCTCACCCTTCCCAAAGTATATCATATAAATAATAATAGTAGTCAATGTGAAGGGTGTGATACTGGTGTGTGTGTAATTTTTTTTGTCTGACAACTAAGGAGTGTGTGTGTGAGGTCAAAGGTGACTGGGGTCAGACACATTGTGCACAATTCCGACTGCTGTGGAACATCTCAAATGTGGCGGCAATGAAGATGACATGTACACCCTATTAGTAGTTAAATAAGCCAAAATCATCAACAAAGCTCTTCATCACACAAATGTTGCTTTATAGCTGTGTGGTTGTTTTCAGAGCCATGACATTCATCCCAGCCCTGTTTATTCAGTGTTTGGTAGAATAATACAATTATTATCTGTTGAAGTATGTTTCACACATATGAATGATCTAAATCACCGATTTAATTTCAGATTTCTCCTGGTCTGACAAACACAGCAGTAGCTCTGTCACCTTCCACCGCAGATGCAGCCGGAGGAAAAAACAGAAGTATATAGTATTAAACAAACAGATTTTGATGACGGTTGGATTATGCTAATTCTGGACAATGACTCTGCTGTAGAGTCACAGATTATTACAGTGTGATTAATATGACAAGATTTACAACAGTGAGTCACTAGGCAAATAGCACCACACACTGGTATAAGCCTACTTTTTTAAAATCTGTTATTTTACCAGGTAAATTGACTGAGAACACATTCTCATTTGCAGCAACAAGTTGGGGAATAGTTACAGGGGATGAATGAGCCAATCGTAAATTGGGGATTATTAGGTTACTGTGATGGTTTGAGGGGCAGATTGGGAATTTAGCCAGGACACCAGGGTTAACACACCTACTCTTACAATAAGTGCCATGGGAGCTTTAATGAGCTCAGAGAGTCAGAACACCTGTTTCTAACATCCCCCTACACAGGGCAGTGGGATATTTTTTTTAGACCAGAGGAAAGAGTGCCTCCTACTGGCCCTCCAACACCACTTCCAGCAGCATCTGGTCTCCCGTCCAGGAACTGACCAAGACCAACCCTGCTTAGCTTCAGATGTTAGCCAGCAGTGGTATGCAGGGTGGTATGCTGCTGGTAGATAACATGTGTTAACAGGACGTTTTCACTCACTTGCAAAACTGTACCTAGGCTCATTTTCAGTTGGAGGTTGGGTTGGAAGAATAACAGGTGCTTGGCAGTTGGCACAAGAGGGAAAAGGAATAGAAATGCATTCCATTTCTTTTGTGTGTAATGTTGGCTGAGGGGTAAAAACAGTGAAGCCCTAGGATAAATTCCCACTAAAACATGTCCACTTTATGCTTAGATTGAGATGAAAACCATCGTGGTAAACGATGATGATGAATACCACATATGGATCATACTCAATATGGATGATGATTCTTGTTCTAAACGTGAATGTAAAATGTCTGTGTGGAAATATGAAAAGCTGAAGGAAAAAGCTGGGGAAATCGTACTTCATTGATATAAAATAATTGTATCATCATACATTTACATTGATTACCTCGACTAACCTGTAACCCCGCACATTGACTCGGTACCGGTACCCCCCTGTATATACCATCATCATTGTTATTTTATTGTATTACTTTTTAATAAATATTTTACTTTAGTTTATTTAGTAAATACTTTCTTAACTCTATTTCTTGAACTGCATTGTTGGTTAAGGGCTCGTAAGTAAGCATTTCATGGTAAGCTCTACACCTGCTGTGTTCGGCTCGTGTGACAAATACAATTTGATTTGATTTGACCTCAATAGAATTTCAAAACGGTTAGAGTTGAGAAGGGAGCTCTGCTATTGTCTTTAACTACACCGACACATCTGGCGTTCCCCTGAGAGCAAATCTGTTTCTTTGAGGAAGGAAGATGTGTCTACTGCTTCTCTGAACAGGCCTGCCTCTGTCCCTCCTCCTCCTCTTTGTCTTCCTCCTCCTCCTCGACTTAACGTATTCTCAATGTTATGCTAGAACTGCCAGGACAATATATTCAGCAGTCCGTCTCAAGGTGTTCTTACCCGACAGCACTGGGAAACACTGACAATGTCCACACTCTTCTCAGCATACACAACAAGATACATCCTAGCGTCCAGGTGAGAAAGATATACAAACAGACAGGGATGTTGTAGTTGTGGAGACAGTGTAACGTGAAGAATCTAAACCACTCTGAAGGAGATGACAGGAACACACAAAGGCAGCTCAAGTGGGGTCACGCAGCGATTGTTCACTCTGAAACTTTAGTCTAGCCAACGTGTGTGTGTGCACGTGCATGCGTCCTGTGCATGAACAGTGGAACGTAACATAGATGGGCTGGTTGTTTAGCAAAATGTATTTTTGTATTATTATACATTGTTACCCACTTTTTCTCCCCACTTTTGTGATTATGATCTTGTCTCATCACTGCAACTCCCCAACAGGCCCAGGAGAGGCGAAGGTCGAGTCATGCGGCCTCTGAAACACGACTCGCCAAACTGAGTTTCCTAACACCCGCTCGCTTAACCCGGAAGACGATCGAACCCCAGGCTGTAGTGACGCCACAACACTGCGATGCAATGCCTTAGACCACTGCCACTTGGGAGGCCTAGCATAGATTATTGACAACATGTATACTATATTTCGTCTCCAATGTTTATTGAAACTAAAAATCAATTTGCACAATTACCATTTGCTGTCTCTCAAATAGATTGTTACATTTGTTGGTTAGCATTGACGTGACATCAGTCAAAACACCTCAATACAAGACATGGTATCAAGAACAAAATAGAGAGAGAGAAACAAACCTCCTACGATACCCCTCATGGAAGCTTCTTGTCATCTATCTGGCCATTTATTCTATCCATAAGAATAAACAGCCTTCTATACAGTGCCATGTCTATAACACAGCACAGTAGCCAATTAGAAACATGCCAGTTGTTTTCAAACCCGATCAAATCTGTTCTAGTGAGGGAAGAGAGGGAAGGGAGTTGGTGAAAAGTGGGAGGAAGAAGACGAGAGAGATGCTGTCCCCTGTCTATGAATCAGACAGATTGTTAGCTTCTCTCATTCCGCAGCGAGTCTTTGTTCTAGTATCTTCTCTCTGTCTGACACCACATTTCCTACACACATCCTTGTCTTGTGTTCTTACTCTCTCTCTCTCTCTCTCTCTCTCTCTCTCTCTTGTTCGGTCCCTTCTCACTCACTCTCTCTCTCTCCCTTGTCTCTGTCAGTGTGACTCATCCTTCTCTTGCTGTCTGTAATTCCCTCCAACAGATCATGCGTTCAGGCCAGGACAGCAGAGCAAGAGAGGATGAGAGGGGAGGATGAGGATCAGGAAAGGGGGAGAGGATGAGGAGAGGACAGGAGAAGAGGAGAAAACCAAAGGAAAGGGCGTAATTGCATCTCGTAGATGTGTGCTTGTGTATGTTGAATGTTAATGTCTCAGTGGCTCCAGCTATTGTTCTCTTTCGTTTTGTCTCCTTGCACCTGTAGGCGTGCCAGGTGTCAGATGTGTGTGATATATCATTATACAATTCAAATACTGCCTTACAAACTACATTAGTTACGAACAAATTTTGAACCAGCCCTTCAGAAAATAAAGTATCATCGAGTTACGATCCCCCCTTGAGAAGAAAATACAACAAGTATTGTTAGTGCGGTAACTTCAATTTCGCCTGAACAAATTGCATTGCAGAGATATTTTATGGATGGAAAGTGTGAGTGAGAGTGTTAGAGATGCTGATGAGGTCACTAAGGCGTGAACTGACATGAGACCAGAGGAATCCTGCCGCCACACGCTCTCCGGGAAAAAAAAGACGTCTTGAAATCGGCAACTGTGTCAGTTCTCGTCTTTGTGAGCTGTTAAATAGAGATCACACGGTCTATAAATAACCCTAGAACTAATCCACCAGAATGTGTTGTGTGCGTGTGTGGGAGAAGTGTGACAATTCCCCATCACAATGAATGAATTGCACTTTTGTAGCATCTTGTAATTTGTTCTAAAATGGAGTGTAATCACTGTAGAAAACGAGGGGATAAAAAGAGAAAAACTCCCACTCAATAACAGACAAGTGACAAATGAATGTCAAAACACCCACAATAAGCCATACATATCACGGAGGTTGCCGCTGCTAGTAGAGAGAAAGAGGCCTACTATAGTTTAATTCTATTGTTTGCTCAATATACTGTACGTGTACAGTGTGTGCAAGTTGTGAAGAAACAAATAAAGTAAGAGCGCACTATTTTTCCTCCATTCTGTGTGCCAATTGTGAAAACACATTTGGGACGTGAAAGAGCACGTTTTCTTCTGCCACCGGTAGAGGGGGTGGAGGGACAGAGTAGCCCAGGGAGAGTGCTCTGTCTTGGAGGGGGGGGGCCTAAAAGTGGGGTGGCTGTGCTACTGCAGGGTGACACTGTCAGCAAGCATCGTTCTGTTTACTCATCAATTAATAAAGACTCATTTGTAAAAATCAACAAGAGGAGCAGGTGCCATTCTCTGTGAAAATAACTAATAATGCATCATTAATTATGCCTGCTGATTAGTGTTAATTAGCACTGAGTTCTACTGCACTCTGTTCACTGCGTCGTTTGGTCAATTTCTCTCTCTGACAAGTAATCCAAAGGAATCATTCCTTGCCCTGGTAAACAATATTGATGGCTACGCTCCATCATATTCTCATAATTCCTTGTTAATGCTTGCTGAATATTACACATCCGTGTTTTTGACATCTTATGATAATTTTAAAGGATCCAAAACGGCTGTAAATATCAC
The DNA here is from genome assembly GCF_013265735.2 of Oncorhynchus mykiss. Classification (NCBI taxonomy): domain Eukaryota; kingdom Metazoa; phylum Chordata; class Actinopteri; order Salmoniformes; family Salmonidae; genus Oncorhynchus; species Oncorhynchus mykiss. Next base: position 56,829,428 of record NC_048574.1, read on the forward strand.
AGATTGGGTCTTTAAAGTGTCCCACACACAACTCAAAAATGTACTCCATCGCCAACCAACGTCCTAAACTCATGTCCTTGATTCTCATTTGGATGAAATTCACCGTCTAAATGGAGAAACTTTTCAGCACCACCTCCGCACTGTCTGCTGCCGATGATTGGCCAGAAATGTAAACGCAGCAGGCAACAATTTCAAATATTTTGCTGAGTTACAGTTTATATAAGGAAATCAGTCAAATTAAAAACTTCATTAGGCCCTAATCTATGGATTTTACATGACTGGGCAGGGGTGCAGTGTACCCCACAATGGGGCTTTATTATAGATAGAAAATACTCCTCCTAAGATTTTTGTGCGTATTGGAACATTTCTGGGATCTTTTATTTCAGCTCATGAAACATTGGGACCAAAACTGTACATGTTGCATTTCTATATTTGTTCAGTGTATACTTTTTCAGAAGACTGCCATTAGAATGGGTTTCATAATTGATTATGCAGCAATTAGTGTGTGTAATATGTGTTGTCGCAGTGCGCCAGATCCTATTGGTATTGGGCTCAAATGTAACATCCCATGCACACAAACAGACAAGGGTCTATAGGGAGTAATATAGTTGGGTCTGGGGCTTGGTCTAAAGAGGATAATTGTCTTCGGGTGCCCTGTTCTGATAGGGCTATGAGTTTGTCCGGACAATGTGACCTGACCAGGATATACGTTTTATAATGTTCAGGTTTGTACGACTGTACTGATATTAGTGGATTGCAAGTGTCATTCCGGCAACTTTGAGAACAAATATATGATATCGGAGTTTTTCCGGGTTGTTCACGCGCGTATCGGCCCTCTCTTTGGCCAAAATATTCCCACCTGCTCACGCCTGTCTTCCACCTTTTGATGCCATTTTTTCCCCATTGTTAGAGTGGTCAGTCCAGTATCTCTTCAGTATGTAGATCATCTTTTTTTGGGACAGGTCAGACGGATAGAAAAAACTTGAATTGTTTTCAAAAAATGCTTCACCCTTCAATGTTTTATATTACGGTGTACTGTCTTCATCAAACAAGTGAATTTGTGTTTGATGTGAAAAATAATTGCTATTAATATTCTTCTTGTTCAAAGATCAATTGAAACTGAGATTGAAATCCATCCAATGACTGACTTCATTACAACTTTCAACAGAGTTTAGTTCATGAAGTTAATCAAGTTCCTGTTCACTGTTGTTACTCTCCAAACAGAGTTCAGTGAATCCCAACCAACCCCCTCCGGAGGTTGTAGGCTTACGGTTAGCCTCACGTACCGTACTAATCAAGCTCAAGCGTACAGCGTAGCGTGTTTTGGAACCGCACCAGTGTCTTCAGGGTGCATTACTACATTTGGACGAGCTATAAACAAAAGCCAGCACGGTTGTTGTACTACTCCCGTGTTCCTATAGCTTTTAATGAACATAATTGGGGTTACAACGTAATCAGTTGGGTGCGGAGACTGGGGGTGTACTACATTGTGTACTATGGGCCAACAGTAGTGTGCTAAAATGACTAGGGTGCAAGGCAAAGTGCCTCTAATCCACAGAAGGGAAAATGTGATGATCATACAATTACGTGATGGCAGGAATGTAATGAGGGTTAAGTGCGACATGATCCCGTAATGCCGTGGCTTGATTCTTTTAGTAGCCTGTCGTAATCTCGTCAAATTGAAAATTGATCCTCGAAAAACTCAGACGGGTGAAGAATGATGAGGGATTTTGCTTGTTCCTTCCACTGTTTTTCCAAAAGGCATTATTTCCTTTTATGATTTATGCTGAAAGTCATCATTCAGAAGGAGACTAAGGTGAATTGTTTGATGGATATGGTGAGACTAGTGGGTATTATGATGAAAGTATATGCAATCTTTATGTTTGAGTACGTGTACTTTAGATGTGTGTGTGTCCGTACATGTGTGCACGTACATACACGTGTGGACACACACCCACGTGCTCATGCTCACATGCATGGAATCATAACATATGGACAGCCATGTGTGCCTGTGTACGTTTTTGGGCACGTGCGCACTGAACCCGATGCAAGCCCTCCAGCCCCATGGGCTAACATCAACACAGGGCATGGGTCCCAACTCTAGCTCCAGGCTCTGACTTCCAGCCAGGGCCTTCGCTCCACACTTCAGGTAGAGGGTCTTCTGACGGCCGCATGCATATCATCACGATCCACATACCAGAGGAGTTTGAGAAAAAGACAGAGTCCATCAATCTTAGGCTACATCTATCCTCCAGGATTGTTGGAAAGAACATCCGAAGAAAAACAAATAGCACAAGTAGAGCGGCAAATGAAATTGACAGAGTTGGGAGCAATTGTTCTTCTGGGTGTGTCTAGCTTCACGTGGATTAAACTCACTCTGAGGTTCATGAGTCTTGCAGTAGGAATCTGAGGATCATAACATCCAATCTCACGCAACAGTCTGACAGGACAACTTCATGGAAAATCCTGTACAGGATGTCACCTTATTAGGGAGTTATCCATCCATCTCATAGCAAGATAAAAAAAAACGACCAATGAGTCTGTAAAACTTTCAGGTTCGCCATGGTTGAAGTTCTCGGGAAAAAAGGCTAATTGTCACCTCACACGAAGGTTAATGACATACGTATGCCAAAGGAACCCAGGTTCGTGCAACAATCCTGCAAGTCCTCAGACCGAAATGCTAATTGTCGACTCACACAGGTTAACAATATAACAATAAGGAGCATATTGTTACTGGGAACAGAACAACAAGAACACCATTTTCTTGCTCATTGACAACACAAACGAGCTGTGTGTTTTCAAGACATAAATCATGACGGGAGCCCAGAGGCGGGCTGCGATTCATTAGAGAATACAAGCCGTTACCATGGCGAGAGTGAGGCAGAGTAATTAATATGGCAACAGACACAATGTGAAAACAAGAGATATGCAAGAAATCTCTCTGTTTGGAATGCTGTGTTTGCCGATGAGTTTGATAAATCCGTTCTGAAACTAATGTAGAGGCTTAGAGATGGGGAGGAATAGGGTATGGAACAGGGATGGGATTGGCTAGAGTTTGAGGTGAGGATGTACGGAGTGAAACGTTTAAAGGGACCTTACGCTTTCAAATCAAATCAAGACTTCTGAGGTAGTCTACAGTCAAGATGAAACCACGATGCACACCTACGGTTGCGCAGACATAAATATGCCTCAATCCCAAATTACTGTAAAAAATAAGCACTGAAACCAGGTGTCTGGTTTTAAGTGAAATGTCCCTTTAAACGCAGACTCCAGGAAAATGGCAGAGGAACACTCTTATGATGGTCTGATTTGAGTTCTTTCTCTGTGCGCTTCAATGGTCAATTACAGCCTCTGACACTCATGATGAGAGAGAGAGAGAGAGAGATCTGAACTCATAGGATATATCTTTAGCAGAAAGGTTATCATAGCATGTAAACTGAATTACCGTAGAGTGGGGACGAGCATTTACTGTATGGCACTGTTGTTGAGGGGTGACAGAAATTAAATGGGTGCAGAGTAGGTGCCTCCAGAACAGAATTGAACAGTAAATTACTGTAAATTCACTGAATTTAGTGACATGTTTTTCTTCTTCACCATCTCAACTGACTGTAGCGTAACGTTTTCATCTATCTTCTGAAGGTCTTAGTGACCAAATGTTATATTATTTTTACTTACAGTAGCAGGATGTAGGCCTGGATTAGTGGATGTGTGTGTGGGCTACATTCCCAGGCTGTGTGTGTGTGTTTGTATGTGCGCCAGGGCTGTTGCCTGATGCGGGGGACGAGTGGCTAGCTCACAGAGCCACAGGCTGAGATAAGATGACTAGCTCACAGAGCCACAGGTTGAGATAAGAGGACTAGCTCACAGAGCCACAGGCTGAGATAAGATGACTAGCTCACAGAGCCACAGGTTGAGATAAGAGGACTAGCTCACAGAGCCACAGGCTGAGATAAGATGAGCGGAGTACGGTTGGGGGGGTAGTTTAGCAGAAATAGACAGAAATAGAGAAAGAGACAGGAAAAGCTTGCTTCCAGCCCCACTACTCCTTGAGTACTTCAATGCGCAGTGTGGGGCTCGCAGGTGAAACCCCACACACACATGCATCCCAGACTGGTGCTTATTGGTTGATATCAGCCTACACACACGCATGCACAGAAACACACATATTAGTCACAGGTCTACATGCAAAATAATTGCTAATTCCTCGAGCGAGAGAGCTTCCTGCAATCGTCTGTTGTCAAACTCAGAAAGTGAACTTATCAAGTGTTTTTATTTTTCTTCTAAGAATGAAATGAGTCATCCCTAATGCACTACACATCCCTAATGCACCACACATCCCAAATGCACCACACATCCCTAATGCACCACACATCCCAAATGCACCACACATCCCAAATGCACCACACATCCCAAATGCACCACACATCCCTAATGCACCACACATCCCTAATGCACCACACATCCCTAATGCGCCACACATCCCTAATGCATCACACATTCCTAATGCACCACCCCTTCCTAATGCACCACACATCCCTAATGCACCACACATCGCTACTGCGCCACGCATCCCTAATGCACCACACATTTTGTAATACGCCACGCATCCCTAATGCACCACGCATCCCTAATGCACCACGCATTTTGTAATGCGCCACACATCCCTAATGCACCACACATTCCTAATGCACTACACATCCCTAATGCACCACACATCACTAATGCGCCACGCATCCCTAATGCACCACGCATATGTAATGCACCACACATCCCTAATGCACCACACATCCCTAATGCACCACACATTCCTAATGCGCCACACATCCCTAATGCGCCACACATCCCTAATGCGCCACACATTCCTAATGCACTACACATCCCTAATGCACCACACATCCCTAATGCACCACAAATCCCTAATGCACCACATATTTCTAATGCACCACACATTCCTAATGCACTACACATCCCTAATGCTCTACTCATCCCTAATGCTCTACACATCCGTAATGCACCATACATCCAAATCAAATCAAATTTGATTTGTCACATACACATGGTTAGCAGATATTAAAGCGAATGTAGCGAAATGCTTGTGCTTCTAGTTCCGACAATGCAGTAATAACCAACGAGTAATCTAACCTAACAATTTCACAACAACTACCTTATACACACAAGTGTAAAGGGATGAAGAATATGTACATAAAAATATATGAATGAGTACAGAACGGCATAGGCAAGATGCAGTAGATGGTATCGAGTACAGTATATACATATGAGATGAGTAATGTAGGGTATGTAAACATAATATAAGTGGCATTTTTTAAAGTGGCTAGTGATACATTGTTTACATCAATTTTTCCATTATTAAAGTGGTTGAAGTTGAGTCAGTATGTTGGCAGCAGCCACTCAATGTTAGTGGTGGCTGTTAGACAGTCTGATGGCCTTGAGATAGAAGCTGTTTTTCAGTCTCTCGGTCCCTGCTTTGATGCACCTGTACTGACCTCTCCTTCTGGATGATATCGGGGTGAACAGGCAGTGGCTCGGATGGTTGTTGTTCTTGATGATCTTCATAGTCTTCCTGTGACATCGGGTGGTGTAGGTGTCCTGGAGGGCAGGTAGTTTGCCCCCGGGTGATGCATTGGGCAGACCTCGCTACCCACTGGAGAGCCTTACGGTTGTGGGCAGAGCAGTTGCCGTACCAGGCGGTGATACAGCCCGACAGGATGCTCTCGATTGTGCATCTGTAGAAGTTTCTTTTGTAAAAGTTTCCAAATTTATTCAGCCTCCTGAGGTTGATGAGGCACTGCTGTGCCTTCTTCACGATGCTGTCTGTGTGGGTGGACCAATTCAGCTTGTCCGTGATGTGTATGCCGAGGAACTTAAAACTTTCTACCCTCTCCACTACTGTCCCATCGATGTGGATAGGGGGGTGCTCCCTCTGCTGTTTCCTGAAGTCCACGATCATCTCCTTTGTCTTGTTGACGTTGAGTGTGAGTTTATTTTCCTGACACCACACTCCGAGGGCCCTCACCTCCTCCCTGTAGGCCGTCTCGTCGTTGTTGGTAATCAAGCCTACCAAATCAAATTTTATTTGTCACATACACATGGTTAGCAGATGTTAATATTAATGTGCATTTTACCACTGTTGTGTCGTCCGCAAACTTGATGATTGAGTTGGAGGCGTGCATGGTCATGCAGTCGTGGGTGAACAGGGAATACAGGAGAGGGCTCAGAGCGCACCCTTGTGGGGCCCCAGTGTTGAGGATCAGCGGGTGGAGATGTTGTTTCTTACCCTCACCACCTGGGGGCGGCCTGTCAGGAAGTCCAGTACCCAGTAGCACAGTGCGTGGTCGAGATCCAGGGTCTGTAATCGATGAACAGCACTCTCACATAGGTATTCCTCTTGTCCAGATGGGTTAGGGCAGTGTGCAGTGTGGTTGCAATTGCGTCGTCTGTGGACCTATTGGGGCGGTAAGTAAATTGGAGTGGGTCTAGGGTGTCAGGTAGGGTGGAGGTGATATGGTCCTTGACTAGTCTCTCAAAGCACTTCATGATGACGGAAGTGAGAACTGGAACAATGGTGGCCCTCTTGAAGCATGTGGGAACAGCAGACTGGGATAAGGATTGATTTAATATGTCCGTAAACACCCCAGCCAGCTGGTCTGCGCATGCTCTGAGGATGCGGCTGGTGATGCCGTCTGGGCCTGCAGCCTTGCGAGGGTTAACATATTTAAATGTTTTACTCACCTCGGCTGCAGTGAAGGAGAGTCCGCAGGTTTTGATAGCAGGCCGTGTCAGTGGCACTGTATTGTCCTCAAAGCGAGCAAAGAAGTTGTTTAGTCTGTCTGGGAGCAAGACATCATGTTCCCCGACGGGGCTGGTTTTCTTTTTGTAATCCGTGATTGACTGTAGACCCTGCCACATACCGCTTGTTTGATTGCCTTGCGGAGGGAATAGCTACACTGTTTGTATTCGGTCATGTTTCCGGTCACATTGCCCTGATTTAAAGCAGTGGTTTGCGCTTTCAGTTTCGTGTGAATGCTGCCATCAATCCACGGTTTCTGGTTTGGGAATTTTTTAATAGTTGCTGTGGGTACGACATCGCCGATGCACTTGCTAATAACCTCGCACACCGAATCAGCGTATTCGTCAATGTTGTTGTTTGACACAATGCGGAACATATCCCAATCCACGTGATCAAAGTAATCTTGAAGCGTGGAATCTGTCACGTTCTGACCATAGTTCTTGTGTGTTTTCGTTGTTTTAGTGTTGGTCAGGAAGTGAGCTGGTTGGGCATTCTATGTTGTGTGTCTAGTTTGTCCGTTTCTGTGTTTGGCCTGATATGGTTCTCAATCAGAGGCAGGTGTTAGTCATTGTCTCTGATTGGGAACCATATTTAGGTAGCCTGTTTTTGTGTTGGGATTTGTGGGTGATTGTTTCCTGTCTCTGTGTTCTCTGCACCAGATAGGACTGGTTTGGGGTTTTGTCACGTTCCTTGTTTTGTAGTGTGTTCATGTTGAGTTTCTGTTATTAAATAACCATGGACACTTACCATGCTGCACTTTGGTCCTCTCCTTCCCAGGAAGAAAGCCGTTACAGAATCAGATTGGTCGGACCAGAGTTGAACAGACCTGAGCGCGGGAGATTCCTGTTTTAGTCTCTGTCTATAGGCAGGGAGCAACAAAATAGAGTCGGTCAGCTTTTCCGAAAGGAGGGCGGGAGAGGGCCTTATATGCGTCACAGAAGTTAGAATAACAATGATCCAGTGTTTTACCAGCCCTGGTAGCAAAATCGATAGGCTGATAGAATTTAGGGAGTCTTGTTTTCAGATTAGCCTTGTTAAAATCCCAAGCTACAATGAATGCAGCCTCAGGATATGTGGTTTCCAGTTTACATAGAGTCAAATAAAGTTTGTTCAGGGTCATCGATGTGTCTGCTGGGGGGGAATATATGCGGCTGTGATGATAATCGAAGAGAATTATCTTGATAGATAATGCAGTTGACATTTGATTGTGAGGAATTCTAAGTCAGGTGAACAGAAGGACTTGATTTCCTGTATGTTGTTATGATCACACCACGTCTCGTTAATAATAAGGCATACACCCCCTGTCGGCGCGATGCGTGAAGAAACCAGCTGGCTGTACCTACTCCGAAAGCGTGTCTCGAGTGAGCCATGTTTCAGTGAAGCAAAGAACGTTACAGTCTCTGATGTCCCTCTGGAATGCTACCCTTGCTCGGATTTCATCAACCTGGTTGTCAAGAGACTGGACATTGGCAAGTACAGTGCCTTGCGAAAGTATTCGGCCCCCTTGAACTTTGCGACCTTTTGCCACATTTCAGGTTTCAAACATAAAGATATAAAACTGTATTTTTTTGTGAAGAATCAAAAACAAGTGGGACACAATCATGAAGTGGAACGACATTTATTGGATATTTCAAACTTTTTTAACAAATCAAAAACTGAAAAATTGGGCGTGCAAAATTATGCTCTTATATCCAGTAGTTCCTCCTAACTGTATGTAATAAAACCTAACATTACCTGGGGTACCAATGTAAGAAATAACACGTAAAAAAAAATACTGCATAGTTTCCTAGGAACGCGAAGCGAGGTGGCCATCTCTGTCGGTGCCGTAATGCACCGCACATCCCTAGTGCACCATACGTCCATAATGCGCCACAGATCCCTAATGCACCACACATCCCTAATGCTCTACACATCCCGAATGCACCACACATCCCTAATGCTCTACACATCCGTGATGCACCACACATCCCTAATGCACCACACATCCCTAATGCACCACACATCCCCAATGCACCACACATCCCTAATGCATTACTTATCCCTAAATCGCTACACATCCGTCAGAAGTTTGACCTAGATAGTTTGTGTGTATGTTTTGATATTTAGGCTACGTGTGCCTTAAATGTTTTTATGTAGTTCTGTCCTTGAGATGTTCTTGTCTACTAATGTTATGTATTAGGTCATGTTTCAAGTTGTGTGTGGACCCCAGGGAGAGTAGCTGCTGCTTTTGCAACAGCTAATGGCCACCCTAATAAAATTAAAACATTTAAAAAATGCACTACATGTCCCTAATGCACTCATGTCCCTAATGCACTCAATAAATCATTTTAAGTCAGTCACAGTGGTTCTGTTCAGTTTGTGACATGTCAAATAATGGATTATGTTAACACAGAAGGCTCAAAACCACAGGAGGTTGGTGCCAACTTAATTGGGGAGGACAGGCCCATGGTAATGGCTGGAGCGGAACGGTATCAAATACATTAAAAACATGGTTTCCATATGTTTGATGCCATTCCATTTGCTCCGTTCCAGATATTATTATGGCCGGCCTCCACTCAGCAGCTTCCACATGCTCAAAATGTGAAAAAGATTGAAAAGGAGACCTGTCTAATTGTGCAGATGTCAATTGTAAGCAATAAGTACATTTAGATTTTAAACGTTGAAGGCAAGTTCAGCTCAGTCCAAATGAAGTCGGCCATTTACTGCAACTCCACTGAATCTGTTGTAGTTGTAATATTCTACAAAACATCAAAGACATCTGGTCTTTCATGTATGTACCTTGATATAAACAACTTGATTCAAAACTCTTTCAATCCACTTAATTCTACACCAAAAGTATATTATGCCGTATCTTTTGAATATTGCAGATGAAACAAACAAAAAATATCATTGAACGTAAAGAATCATTTCAAATTGAACAAAAGTGACATTACTTTATCTGGGTAGCGGCTCAAGGACAACCCCACACACAGACACACACATTTTAAAATTGCCGATAAAAAAAAAATGCTTTGAACATTTCATTTGTAGTGATGATGTTTTGGGGACTGAGTAATCCATTACAGCAGTGATGTATTAGCCACCTTGGAGGCAAGATGGAAGCACAATCATAAAACAGCCACTTTTCTCACATGTCGAAATGGGACACAATAATTGGATGCACACAATTGAATCTTCACACAGTGAACCCGCAAACGCGTAGCAGTTGATTATGGTCTGCAGTCATACTTTTCTGAAAGGGTATTTGCGTATCGTCTCGGAAAAAAAATGGCTGTATAGGTTCTGAGAATTGATAGCACAGGGGTTGGAAGGAGTGATTCAGCATTAATGTGATGCACAGGTTTGGTGACATTGTTATCTAAAGCATGGCATCTTAGATTGAGAGAGAACACATTCTGTCTATTCAGTTGAATTGATTTGGTAATAGAAAATACATTGATGCTTCAAATCATAGTTACGCTCATTAATAATTAAAGTATTGTCAGAGTTGTCGGAAACCCCACCTTTATCTTGCAAACCTAAAAAAAATTCTACCAGACATCAGGATGAAACCCAGATGCAGACAGTTCGAAATAAAACATGTTTATTTACAAAACAGAGGGCAGGCAAACGACAGGTCAAAGGCAGGCAGAGGTCAGTAATCCAGTGCAGAGTCCATGAGGTACAGAACGGCAGGAAGGCTCAGAGTCAGGTAGAATGGTCAAAAACCAGGAGAACTAGAAAAAGGGGAACTAACAAGAAACAGGCGTACAGGGAAAAACCACTGGTGGGCTTGACGGGACAAGACAAACTGGCAAAAGACAAAGAGAAAACCCAGGTATAAATCCACAGGGAATAAATGGGGAAAATGGGCGACACCTGGAGGGGGGTGGAGACAAGCACAAGACAGGTGAAACAGATCAGGGTGTGACAGATTCAGACTTTTCTGAGAACTGTCATTTTCAAACAATCTGTTTAAAAGGTTACTGTAGACCATGGGGGAGGGGGGGTATTTGTTTTGCCCGCGCTACAGATGGCTACAGTGGGGCAAAAAAGTATTTAGTCAGCCACCAATTGTGCAAGTTCTCCCACTTAAAAAGATGAGAGAGGCCTGTATTTTTAATCATAGGTACACTTCAACTATGACAGACAAAATGAGAAAAAAAATCCAGAAAATCACATTGTAGGATTTTTTATGAATTTATTTGCAAATTATGGTGGAAAATAAGTATTTGGTCAATAACAAAAGTTTATCTCAATACTTTGTTATGTACCCTTTGTTGGCAATGACAGAGGTCAAACGTTTTCTGCAAGTCTTCACAAGGTTTTCACACACTGTTGCTGGTATTTTGGCCCATTCCTCCATGCAGATCTCCTCTAGAGCAGTGATGTTTTGGGGCTGTTGCTGTGCAACACAGACTTTCAACTCCCTCCAAAGAATTTCTATGGGTTTGAGATCTGGAGACTGGCTAGGCCACTCCAGGACCTTGAAATGCCTTTAACGAAGCCACTCTTTCGTTGCGGTGTGTTTGGGATCATTGTCATGCTGAAAGACCCAGCCACGTTTCATCTTCAATGCCCTTGCTGATGGAAGGAGGTTTTCACTCAAAATCTCACGATACATGGCCCCATTCATTCTTTCCTTTACACGGATCAGTCGTCCTGATCCCTTTGCAGAAAAACAGCCCCAAAGCATGATGTTTCCACCCCCATGCTTCACAGTGGGTATGGTGTTCTTTGGATTCTTTGTCCTCCAAACACGACAAGTTGAGTTTTTACCAAAAAGTTATACTTTGGTTTCATCTGACAATATGACATTCTCCCAATCTTCTTCTGGATCATCCAAATGCTCTCTAGCAAACTTCAGACGGGCCTGGACATGTACTGGCTTAACTGGCATAAGCAGCTACCTGAAATGTTTGACCCAAGTTAAGCAATTCACACGCAAAGCTACCAAATACTAATTGAGTGTATGTAAACTTCGTACCCACTGAGAATGTGATGAAAGAATCAACAGCTGAAACAAATCATTCTGTCTACTATTATTCAGATGTTTCACATTTATAAATGAAGTGGTGTTCCTAACTGACCTAAGATAGGGAATTTTTACTAGGATTAAATGTCAGGAATTGTGAAAAACTGAGTTTCGATGTATTTGGCTAAGGTGTATGTCAACTTCCGACTTCAACTGTACATTGCATTTCTAAATCCGAATGAGCGGTTTTTAGGGTGTTTTATATCCATATTTACGATGAGTGTATTATTCAACTGTATGTACGATAGTTGAATTCCTTTGACTCTCCTTCTCCCGCTCTTTCCTTCCCCACCCCTTTTCATTGTGTACCAAGCCATCATATCGGGTTAGTCCACTAGGGACTTTTCATTGCATCATGTTAGTAATCAGTGTATAATTTATCCTGTGTGTGTGTTTATATATTTCTGTGTGATTATTTCATTAGTTAGTAAATAAATAATTAAGCCAATTTGTGTAAGCTGATTCATCATGTAGACAAGGGTTCGTGCAGATTTATAGGATATTACAACGTTCAGGATGAGACTGAAATGGGAGCAAATGATTGATGGATGACAGATAGATATTTTTTTGTTAATTCTGGAAACGGTAACTCGTTAAATAAACTTTTCCCGTGGTGCCCCAGATGAATACTTAATTAATTGTTACATGATTAATTTAATCACTTAATAATTGACCGTGGTATGTAATTATTCAATGAATAGCTGTCGTCGCATTAATGTAAATCACGGTACATTATGAGAATTGACAATGAGAATTGACAATGGGCTCGAACTAAATCAGTTACAGACTTCATTCGCTACAAGTCTTATTAATGCTCAATGGCCTCTTTTTCTGCTCGTTGGCACATTTTTGTCCACGAAATCTATGTGGACGATTCAAATTAACAGATTGATAATAACCCACAATGGATATTTTTGACAACCGTCGCACAATGATTTAGCCGCATCAACATTTTCCCACCAAAGTGGCAAACTACAAAATGATTGTATTTTGAAATGTATTCATGTATAAAATGCATGTGTTTTGTATTTTCAAGTACAGAAATACATTTACTTTTTAGCTGGCCCGAAAAGCAACAACATTCTCAGTAACAGTTACAGAAATGCTTTACTTGCTATGAATGTGATATGTTGCCTACTACCATACCTCATTCAAAGGCACTTAAATATTTTGTCTTACCCATTCACCTTTAATGGCACACATACACAATCCATGTCTCAGTTGTCTCAAGGCTTAAAAAATGATTCTTTATTCCTGTCTCTTCTCCTTCATCTACACTGATTGAAGTGGATTTAACAAGTGACATCCATAAGGGATCCTATCGTTCACCTGGATTCACCTGGTTAGTGTTTTGCACACTCAGTGTAGATAGCAGTGTAGTTCATCCTAGTGTAATACAAATGACAAAATAATATTAAGTTTAAATATACGTAACAGAAATACTGCCCTTCTCTGCGTACTGTAGTGGGTGTCATTGGGATGTGATTTCAGTCGGCGAGGGCCTTGTTGTATGGCCTTGCTCACCTCACTCTGAAAGCTGTCTACTCTTCCTTTGTGGACCCACTAATCATGGGTTGTGATAAGTGTAGCAGAGGGGGGTGACAGTGTGTGTGTGTGCGCGTGCGTGTGTGTGTGCAAGTGTAATCGAAGGACTAATCGAAACCTGAGTCAGCATTACTTTAGAAAAACATCCCATAAAACAGAAGAAGAGGTGACTCGCATAGATGTGACCATGTGGATAATATGGATGGAGATTGGAATTGTGGGTAGCCACTGTGACCGCTCTGTCACACCCAGCATAGCCCTGAGCTACTGCAGGGACAGTAAAATGACACTCTGTGTGTAGCAAAGGGAGTGTGTGTGTGTGTGTTTGTGGCAGGGACCATGAAGTGACACTCGGGACACTATTCAGCAGGCCGAACACGCAAACTAGGGCCAAATTGCTTCATGCTTCTGCATGTTATTGTTTTCCTGCTTGAATGCATATTATGAGGACCAAATGGACAGGTTAGGAAATTGCATTAGAACATTGTGTTGGCAAATAACATATGCCATATGAGATCAGATTAATAACAATAGTTAAGACAATCATACGACTGTATGAATCTGTGAAGAACCCCGAGTTTCCTGCTTGATTGCATTTAATGAGGACATAATGGACAGGCTAGGAAGTCGTATTAGGAAATTGTGTTGGCAAACAACATACAGTGGGGCAAAAAAGTATTTAGTCAGCCACCAATTGTGCAAGTTCTCCCACTTAAAAAGATGAGAGAGGCCATCATAGGTACACTTCAACTATGACAGACAAAATGAGAAAAAAAAATCCAGAAAATCACATTGTGTGGTTCTGGGATTTTTGCTCACCGTTCTTGTGATCATTTTGACCCCACGGGGTGAGATCTTGCGTGGAGCCCCAGATCGAGGGAGATTATCAGTGGTCTTGTATGTCTTCCATTTCCTAATAATTGCTCCCACAGTTGATTTCTTCAAACCAAGCTGCTTACCTATTGCAGATTCAGTCTTCCCAGCCTGGTGCAGGTCTACAATTTTGTTTCTGGTGTCCTTTGACAGCTCTTTGGTCTTGGCCATAGTGGAGTTTGGAGTGTGACTGTTTGAGGTTGTGGACAGGTGTCTTTTATACTGATAACAAGTTCATACAGGTGCCATTAATACAGGTAACGAGTGGAGGACAGAGGAGCCTCTTAAAGAAGAAGTTACAGGTCTGTGAGAGCCAGAAATCTTGCTTGTTTGTAGGTGACCAAATACTTATTTTCCACCATAATTTGCAAATAAATTCATAAAAAATCCTACAATGTGATTTTCTGGATTTTGATGAATGATGAAAATTGCAGGCCTCTCTCATATTTTTAAGTGGGAGAACTTGCACAATTGGTGGCTGACTAAATACTTTTTTGCCCCACTGTATGCCATATAATCATAGGACTGTACGAATTTGTGAAGAGCCCCGAGTCCCACATTTGCATTAAATGTGGTATCTGAAATAAGAAATCATGGAAAAGCTATTAATCATAAAATAGGATACACTTGACATGCCCACTGGGCACAGACATCAATTAAACATCTATTCCACGTTGGTTCGAGGTAATTTATTTGAAATGACATGGAAACAGCGTTGATTCAACCAGTGTGTGCCCAGTGAGTGCTGACTCTGAGCCACCATGTTGTTAGTTAGGCAAATATTGACTTTGCAACTTGATTGATAAAAATGACCCGTTTCCTTAGCTTTTTTCTGAAAAGCAATTCCTTTGGCCAAAGTCTAAGGGTGCTTTCTCCAACTTCACTCAACCCATTCTATTTCTCCGTGCATCTGTGATCAGGAAGGTGTTTGACATATGAATCATGGAGGGAGCTAAAATAGCTCGCTGATGGCGACACCTCCCACCTCCTTCCTCCACCTCTCCACTGATTGGACAAGCTATCAGACTGAACCTCTGGGACACAGACGAGTTGCACTGCTTGATAACACAAACCGCTCTGCACTCTCGTGCTGTCTGGCCCCCAATGAAAGGTTCAAGATTTGAAACAGTCGTCCATTCAATTCTGCAGAGGGTTGGTTTGTGAGGGCATCACTTTAGCTAGCCCTCTTTCTTTCTCTCTTTCTTTCTCTCTCTCTTTCTCTCTTTCTTTCTTTCTTTCTTTCTTTCTGTCTTTCTCTCTTTCTGTCTGTCTTGTACTTGTGCTGTGACGCCCACAGCAGCGTTCGGGATCTTGTCCTCCACCTACCAATCTTTCAAGTTGTCTCTTTACAAAGTGAGCACTGCAAATCTTAGACGCTTCACGCATACAACCCCTGGAGAAGAAAAATGCGCATGTACATATCATTGTCTCCTTTCCTACGCCTTTTCCTTCCTGTAATATAACCTCATGCCGTAAAGAGGTAGAGGGATTCTAAACCTACAATGACCAGGGCACGGGGAAATTGAGGTGTGTTAGTTTTGGCCGTGACTGCTGAGGGACTTTGGGTTTTCACACTGGGATTATATGCACTTCTGTTTGGCTACCATTCCTCCTGATACCATCTGGCCTCCTCATACTTCAGTCATCCAACCTTAACCTCGTGACCTCCACACACTCACACATGAGGGCACGGCACGCACATGCTGTAGACACCTCCCTGCCACGTACTCTCATAAATCACGTGCCGGCGTCTCACACACACACACACACACACACACACACACACACACACACACACACACACACACATCTGTCATTACTACTTAACAGTTCATAGTCATATTTCTCAACCCTGATCACAAACCCCAGGTTGTTTGCACGCTATAGTTGGTAATAAAGTGCTATCATTATTAGTATCTACCTCAGACAAAGCAGAGCTTGGAGCACCGCCATCTGTGTCATGAACCAGATAGGAGCAGTGAAATGTGTTGTTTTACAGGGTGAGTCATCGTTGTATGATAGGAGCAGTGAAATGTGTTGTTTTACAGGGTCAGTCATAGTAGTATGATAGGAGCAGTGAAATGTGTTGTTTTACAGGGTGAGTCATCGTTGTATGATAGGAGCAGTGAAATGTGTTGTTTTACAGGGTCAGTCATAGTAGTACAGCACCCCTGGAGCAAATGAGGGTTAAGTGCCTTGCTCAAGGGCACATCAACAGATTTTTAACATTGTCTGCTCAGGTATTCAAACTGCTCAAGTATGCTGGCCCAATGCTCTAACCGCTAGGCTACCTGCCACCCTAGACCACTGTCTAGACCACTGAGACAGGTGACATAATCACCCAACACTCAATCAAGCAGAGGATCTGTCATTCTGTGTGTGCTAGGAAGTGGGCGGGGGTGACGGTGTGTGTGAGTGACTGTGTTTGTGTGTGTTCAATAAATGTGTGCGTTTCCAGTGACTCTCTCTGTGTGTGTGTGTGTGTGTGTGTGTGTGTGTGTGTGTGTGTGTGTGTGTGTGTGTGTGTGTGTGTGTGTGTGTGTGTGTGTGTGTGTGAGTAGGCCATGGGGGGCAAAGCCACCACTGATTACCCTGGTAAATATACTGTATCGTCTGAGAGCCATAAGCAAGATGCTAGATAATTGTAACTTTGCATATGTCACTTAATCACTGTCACTGAACTAATTACTATGAAGAGGGGTTGACATTATCAGAAACGGAGATAGACAAAGAGACATGAAACACAAACACCTAATTGAGATACAGTACTTAGGATGAGGATCAGGATGATTCAAGTAATCAGTGCTCTTAGTTTTCTCTAAGCCATTAAACAAAAAAATCCTCTGAACACATTTTTAGTCAAAATTGGCATTTTAAAATGCCCCTCTAATGTTTTGTTCCTATTGGGTTAAGGTGTGCAGTGGTCGACGCTTTCAAAAGTCTGTCAATGTCAGTCTAAACACAAAATGAACCTAATTCCATACTGACTCGGACGTTACTGGAAAAAAGACTGACTACTGATTACTAATGGGAAAGAAAATAAGTGTCATTATTTGACACTTGAAAAATGTCATTATTTGACAGGTGAGGTACACGAGAGACAGAAGGTTATATAGCAGGTTTTGGGAGTCATCTTTCACGTTGCAGGTGTCTCCGCTGTGCCGCATGGTAGCAGCGAATGGACGTCATTAAACACAGATGTTCTATACAAACGGTCATTGCGCATTAAATACACTCCTGACATAAGAAGCAGAGGTTGCATCCCTAATGGCACTATATTCCCTACATAGAGCACTACTTTTGAGCAGAGCCTATGAGCCCTAGTCAAAAGTACTGCACTATATAGGGAAAAGGGTGCCATTTGGGACGCAGACATAAACTGTGTCCTGAGAGTGAGGTGAAAGGATGATAAATCAAACTCCCGCAGATTTAACTCTAGTCTAGTCTCAGAACACCGTGATAAAACCCAATCTCATGATCAACAGGTGTTTGCCCAATTACAATTTTTCCTGGCATGTCTCCATCTCTACCCAAAGTGTTAAATTATTTGTCCCTGTGTGTTCTGTCAGTGCAATTTTTCATCCGGAAATCATAAAATAGCTCACATTTGCCACAGCGCTTCATGCCAAGTCCTCTTTTCTCAGACCAGCTGAGGTTTGGAACGGATAAGCATGTCTGCCCAGTTTTCAGCGATTCCCTGATTGTTGACATTAATTGAACTGCTTGTGTATGAGGCCTGAAAAAACATGTCGTACGATTGCTTGGGTTTGCCTCAGGGACTGCCGAAAACCATCAACCTGCCAGTGATGGATATTGCTGTTGCTTCCGCATATTGTGGAAACATGACTATATAAACAATCTATACACTATTTTCATAGACAAGATGACGCTGATAGACATGGCCCCTCTGTTTCTGACTCCTAAGCAACTTTGGTTAGAAGCATCTCGCTACACCCGCAATAACATCTACTGAATATGTGTATGCGACCACTAACATTTGATTTGATTTCGCACTGCCTTGCATGTCACTTTAATCAGTGTCACTTGTGTCACTATTTTGTATTTTTACTGAACATCTCCATCTAAATTCATGCTCTCCGTCCACATTTGCAAATCAACAATCACTGGTGTGAATTAAAGGGGAAGTTATGCATTTCCAATCATCTTGGGACATTGGTTGCCATGGATTTTGTCCTGATCACTCCTTTTTAGGTGGTGGCACACACACAGACACACACAGACACACACACACAGACAGACACACAGAGATAACATCTGGCCACTGAACTGATAGGGGGGTTAGACAAAGGATACATGATTGCAGGTCACAACATCAATTCACTTCGTGTGCCCTGTCCTCCTTTCCAAGCCATTTCAACAGAATATAATGCAGATCATTTTACAGAGGAATCGCATAGGCTTGAATTAGAGCCCCTCTGTCCAGCAATACATTCTCTGCTGGATGTTAGAGAGAATGGTGACGTAAATGAATTGGACGTAATTCATATGGCAGACTATGCCACTTTTGTTGGGGGGGGGGGGAGCTACGGAGATCAGGGTTTGTGTGTATGTAAGAGTGGAGATGGCTGCTATACTGGCACACACATCTGCTGCATGTACATCCGCTACATGGACAAGATAAGAAAGCTTTATCGGAACACAACTTCGTACTTCACCATCAAGGACAGGAGGACATCTCCAGTAAGCCCTGCGGTGTTAAATAATGTCATCTGAGAGGAAGGGAATGCTTTACTCGAGACGGTTCCCACAAGCTTTGACTTAACCTTCGAACCCTCACTGTGTCCCAGAGGCATTCCGTAGGAGTGGGAGGGTGCGAACGATAGGGTGCACAGTCCTCACACACTTCAAGAGCAAATAAACAGGGAAGGTAAACAGTTAGGCTTTCGCTGCCTGCTTGCCTGGGACATCAGCCCAAGATGAAACACTTCAATAAATAGAGGAGTGAGGCGGTTTTGTCCCTTGAGGGAGAGCGAGTAATGGCAGAAGAGGAGAGGACTGTAAAAAAAATATATAAAGCCGTGGTTTTGATCAGTGGCTCTTTGAAGACATGGACAGAGATGTGAGAACGAGCAGACAGGAGGGGTAGTCTCACCTCGTTCTACCAGAGTGAATTAAAACCTGTTTGGTCGTCGATAGAGAGGAACCCATTAGTGAATAAAGAAAGTGTGGTGACTGAAGCAAGTCTGCCGCTGGTAACCCTGCGCAACGATTCTGTTTACATAAGAGGCTTGAAGTTTTAGCGTTAAAAGCACGTAATGGACAAGGTGCAAGCAGAGATCCACCAACACGTCAAGTCTTAAACCATTTTCTTCCCCCCCGAAACAAGAACTTTAAAAGCAGAGGAAGCCAGAAAAGCCGGAAGCCTAAAGCTGTTCACACATTAGCCAGTGAATGCAGTGTTGGCAGCCTAGGCTGCTTAAAAAGATGAAAGCCAATCTCTTTCACACTGGCATAAATCGTTTCACAGCAAATTGCATGTTGTTGTTCTCTCCATTAGCTGTGTATAACATTACACGTCTTCATTTTGACACATTCTGCTCGACATCTAAACACCTGTTACTTTTCTGTTGCAAAGTGCGCAACAAGACGCCTATCCAATCAACTCCGGTAACGTGGTTTCCAGGAATAAGTTAGAAAGATTCTTCTTGCCCCTGTATGGTCTCAACAAAACATTGTTTACAAAGAGAAACTGAATTTAAATATGGTTTATTGCTGTACACAGCAACGCTTTCATAGTATCACAATCAAAACAGTTTTGGTTGAATGTTCCAGTGATAACTGTTTTGATTGAATGGGCCCCAAATGCGTACCCAAGACCAAACACTTCAAATCTGTATGTCCCAGTTCATAATTTATTGCTCCTATATTTTTCTCCAAAAACTGTTTAGTTAATCCTTCACCTCCACTCATAAATATTCATTTTTGACGCCACCCTATCCGCTCTCTTCTTCCAACCTCCTGTCCAACCGCGACTAGACACAGCTAATTAGACTTTTCTCGCCACCAAAATCATTTGTATAACGAAACATCATTGTCCGCCTTTTAAGTGCACCGCTTCATCACTTTACAGTTATATAGGTGCTCTTATTATGTGGGCTCGGGATGTATAGATATCCTGGATATTCACACTTTAGGTTTGACCAAAGACCAACTAACCCGGAGCAACAGCTGTGGCTGTCTGACTTCTATTTCGGCATCATCTATTTTTCATCACCGTTTTCATATCTCTCCTCCCCACAGGTGCCATTTCGCTGACACAGAACCCCAGCTGATCAGCCAAAAACGCCACAATGTATTCAAGATCATAAGGAACTGTCGCACACTGAGACTGATGTCCGAGACATCAAAGCTTTGTGTTTATCTGCTTTGATGAGAAGGTCATCATCTGATCCATGAAAGGGGTGAGAGCACATAAAGGGTTGATTTGATAACGGGCACTGGCCAGGTGTTGTTTCTCTTCACTTTTAGACAGGGATTTAACACATCAATCCCTTTTAGACAGGGATTTAACACATAAATCCCCTTTAGACAGAGATTTAACACATCAGTCACTTTTAGACAGATTTAACACATCAGTCAGTTTTAGACAGGGATTTAACACATCAGTCACTTTTAGACAGGGATTTAACACATCAGTCACTTTTAGACAGGGGTTTAACACATCAGTCACTTTTAGACAGAGATTTAACACATCAGTCACTTTTAGACAGAGATTTAACACATCAGTCACAATTAGACAGGGATTTAACACATCAATCACTTTTAGACAGGGGTTTAACACATCAGTCACTTTTAGACAGAGATTTCACACATCAGTCACAATTAGACAGGGATTTAACACATCAATCACTTTTAGACAGGGGTTTAACACATCAGTCACTTTTAGACAGAGATTTCACACATCAGTCACAATTAGACAGGGATTTAACACATCAATCACTTTTAGACAGGGGTTTAACACATCAGTCACTTTTAGACAGAGATTTCACACATCAGTCACTTTTAGACAGAGATTTCACACATCAGTCACAATTAGACAGGGATTTAACACATCAATCACTTTTAGACAGGGGTTTAACACATCAGTCACTTTTAGACAGAGATTTCACACATCAGTCACAATTAGACAGGGATTTAACACATCAATCACTTTTAGACAGGGGTTTAACACATCAGTCACTTTTAGACAGAGATTTCACACATCAGTCACAATTAGACAGGGATTTAACACATCAGTCACTTTTTGCATTCTGAAGACATACAGTACATTTTACATGACGTTAAGATAACATGTCACAAAGTATCAAAAGGAGGACTGCCATGACTGAAGGAGGCTGCATTTACATGAACAAGTCACATACATCTGTATATGTTCCAATGACGCGTATGTGTGCGACCATATAAGCAGAATACATTCAAATCAATACCTATAGCTTAGAATAACGTGACAGTTGATGCGAGTTTTTTTTATCTCTGAATTGTGATCCAAGAAAATATTTTAAAAAGCACTTGGGAGAGTCTCAGACACCCATCTAGTGTAATGAAGCATTTCATGATTGGAGATAAAAAAGTAGGCCAGCAAACAAGACTGACACTTTATCAAGTGTCCTAAATGGCACCTCATTCCCTATATACTACACTACTTTCGACCAGGGCCCACACAATTTAGGAGATAAGGTGCTATTTGAGACGCAGATACTCTGTAAAGGAACCCAGTGGCGTCCACGGTGATGGTACATCTTCCAGCTGTTCACTCTTTTGTGGATCATTTTTTATTACTCCAACACTCCTGGATTTAAATCCGACTTTTAATCAGAAGCTGCAAGGGCAGCTCCAGAGGATCCCTCTCAGAGACACATGCCATCTGTCTGTCAAGAGAAGAGGCAGAGGGCCACTTCATCAGTGCGGGAGCTGGGCTGCATGGTATCTTACACACACACACACACACACACACACCAACAGATACACATGCACACACACACCACCTCACACACACACACACACGTGCGCACCCACCCACACACACAATCAATCCTGAATGATATCTAAGGGGCACTCGACAGCTTAATAAGTAAAACCCCAAGACACGCCTGTCTCCTATATCCTCTCTTTTATCTCAGCCTGTCTGGGTGGAGCGAGGCAAAGGCCGTACCCAAAAATAGCCCGGCCTTTGACATGAATATTAGCTATTTATCAGAGTCTGTGTGTGTTGAATTTCTTGGCTTGGGGTGGAGGGGAGGGGGAGGGGGGTTCAGATTGCCATACATGGGCTGAGGGGCTTTGTACCATCTAGATCTAGTAGATCTATCTGACGCTGTGTTAATTTCTCTATGGTGGAGCGCCCATTATTCAGTCTCTGTGGTCTGGGCCAGAGGGAGTCCGTAGGGGCCAGGAGAGGTGAGGTGAAGCTGTGGTGGTGCCTCTGGTCTCAGCAGCCTTTAAGGCTACTAACTACCTGGCAGGCTCACTTTCCCGTTGAACTCGTCATCTTTATTCTTTAGTCCACAGGGCATAAAACAATATAGAGGTAAGATGGATATCGATTTTGAGACATGACATGGTAGTCATTTCAAATGTTAGTATACACTTTTCATATTAATTTGAAATTACTGTTTTTTTCCCCAAGATTTCACAGAAAAACAGAAGTATCTCTGTGAAATGTCAACGGAGCACTGAGAGTATACCAAGCTTTCCATTTTCAAATCCATTCACGATTCATTCAGCTCGTGTCATGTTAATTTAGCTTTTTGCCAACAATCACCACAAATTGTAAAATCCCCAAAAGTTGTTACGAGAGATCTGCACCGATATGTCAACAGAGCTAGGTGATTATAATTGGGTGCATTAGTTTACGAAATCCAACTTTTAGGATGTAATGTTAATGTTTGTGAAAGACCTCAATGAACGATTCAGAACACGAAGAATCCTATTTGTCTCAGTAAAATGTATTTTATAACATAAGGAAGTGAACTTTCAACACCAAAGTGCATTCTCACCCACTCTGGATAGAGTGGGTGCACACCCCCCGCACACGCACAATCACAGCCCACCTCTTCCAACCGCTCAGTGCTACTTAACCGGTAGTCTGTGTGTGATATCGGCATCTTCTCACTCTCTCACCCTCATTCACATTCACAGGAGTTACATTCATGACGCATGACTGCAGGACGGAAGGGAAAAAAAGGAAAAACTTCCATTGGATTCAGTTGAAACGTACCATTCATGACGCATGACTGCAGGACGGAAGGGAAAAAAAGGAAAAACTTCCATTGGATTCAGTTGAAACGTATCATTCATGACGCATGACTGCAGGACGGAAGGGAAAAAAAGGAAAAACTTCCATTGGATTCAGTTGAAACGTATCATTCATGACGCATGACTGCAGGACGGAAGGGAAAAAAAGGAAAAACTTCCATTGGATTCAGTTGAAACGTATCATTCATGACGCATGACTGCATGATGGCACATTTCAATGGATCCCAATGGAGGTTTACTTCCCTTTTTGTTTAACCATGTGCGTTTCAGATGTCCATTGGAATGCATTGACAAAGTAGAAGTGAGGGATGATAAAATAAAAGCTGTTAATGAGGGGTTCCTGGGTCAGGTCGAAAGACAGAGATGTTGAGATTGCCAATATTCGACAAAAGCCAAGCAAAAAACAAAACACAATTGAAAAAAGTGTACATGAATGATGGCAGGAATGAGGAATTTCGGATCGTCACAAGAGGTTAAAACGTGAAGTCAAAATGTAGATTTCTGCTTTAATAGACTTACCCAAAAGTAATTATTTTTAATGAGATGGCCATAAATAATAAATAGTAATGCTGTATAGCGCTCCTTTCTGGAAAACACAAGTTATAAATGGCTGAGGTGTACTCACTTTTGAGGACAAGCTCAAGCACAAATATTACTACAACAAAATAGGACTTGAAATGACTGAAATGCTTTCTAAATATAGTAAACAATCTTATTCCAAATGACTTACTATAAGATTTCACCTTTCGTATAACTAACATAAATATGATAATATTTAGTGACAGTACAAATTTGGCTCTATGATATAACTGACAGATCCTTTTCGGTCAAATCTCCTCTGAGCGACGCAGAGACACAATTTGAGTGTCTGCAGAATCGTTACGACTTCAGTTTACACACACACACAGTGATTTCATCCCTCTGTGACCAAGAGAAAGTGGTGGTGTCAGGAAGAGTGGGGTGTGCCCGAATACACATTCGGCAATGAGTAAACACACAACAAAAGCGTTCAAGTTTCAGTTGCTTTTACTTGAGCTTTTAGTGTCTCTGGCGCTCTAGTCCACAAGCCATTAAGACAAGAGGTTGGTTAAAGACGGCGGCACCTGTAGTCTCTTGCGGCAGCATGGCCTCGCTAGCAGTATCTGTGGCAAGAGCCCGAAACACAGTGGGAGAGTAGACACGCTGTGTCTTCCTAATTGTTTTACTTGAGTGAGGTCCAGCCTGCACTCTTGTGCCAGTCCGTTGATTAGGGAATGCCTTGCAGGTGTGCTGATTAGTAATCCTGTACAGCTGCGTTGGGTGAGCAGAGCTTTGGTTGGTCTGGTGCTGAAGGTAATGCAGCCTTCCACAATGTTGACGTGAGTGCCGCTGTCCTTTGTGCTGACGTGAGCGCACCTGTCTCCTGTGCTGAGGTGGGTGGCTCTGTCCGTGGTGCTGCACTGGGAGATCTTCAATCACGACTTTGTCTATACCTCTCATGGTGCCTCATGGTGTTTAAATTCGACTAAATTCATGTCGAGTGGGGAGTGAAACCTGACACTTTAAGTCAGCTCCACTGACAGAGTGGTAGAGGAAAGCAGACAGGTGGGACTTTCTGGCACGATAAGGCACTTGACCCTGCGATTTTCACAGAGCACTTTGTACAACAAAATGTCAGTCGGAACTGGTCCAGAACTGCTCAAAGTCCCCTAAACATCTAAGTTAATTAAAGAAATGTCAAATTAGATGCTGATTCTGAAATAGATACTGAAATAGATGGGGATTATCAAATGGAAACTGAAATGGGTACTGAAATAAGTAAAGATTCTGAAAGAGATACTGAAATACAGTGCCTTGCGAAAGTATTCGGCCCCCTTGAACTTTGCGACCTTTTGCCACATTTCAGTCTTCAAACATAAAGATATAAAACTGTATTTTTTTGTGAAGAATCAACAACAAGTGGGACACAATCATGAAGTGGAATGACATTTATTGGATATTTCAAACCTTTTTAACAAATCAAAAACTGAAAAATTGGGCGTGCAAAATTATTCAGCCCCCTTAAGTTAATACTTTGTAGCGCCACCTTTTGCTGCGATTACAGCTGTAAGTCGCTTGGGGTATGTCTCTATCAGTTTTGCACATCGAGAGACTGACATTTTTTCCCATTCCTCCTTGCAAAACAGCTCAAGCTCAGTGAGGTTGGATGGAGAGCATTTGTGAACAGCAGTTTTCAGTTCTTTCCACAGATTCTCGATTGGATTCAGGTCTGGACTTTGACTTGGCCATTCTAACACCTGGATATGTTTATTTTTGAACCATTCCATTGTAGATTTTTCTTTATGTTTTAGTTCAGTGAGGATCTCTGAATGATCCAATGTTGACCTTAATGACTAATGATGATAAATACAATCCACCAGTGTGTAATCAAGTCTCCGTATAAATGCACCTGCACTGTGATAGTCTCAGACGTCCGTTAAAAGCGCAGAGAGCATCATGAAGAACAAGGAACACACCAGGCAGGTCCGAGATACTGTTGTGAAGAAGTTTAAAGCCGGATTTGGATACAAAAATATTTCCCAAGCTTTAAACATCCCAAGGAGCACTGTGCAAGTGATAATATTGAAATGGAAGGAGTATCAGACCACTGCAAATCTACCAAGACCTGGCCGTCCCTCTAAACTTTCAGCTCATACAAGGAGAAGACTGATCAGAGATGCAGCCAAGAGGCCCATGATCACTCTGGATGAACTGCAGAGATCTACAGCTGAGGTGGGAGACTCTGTCCATAGGACAACAATCAGTCGTATATTGCACAAATCTGGCCTTTATGGAAGAGTGGCAAGAAGAAAGCCATTTCTTAAAGATATCCATAAAAAGTGTTGTTTAAAGTTTGCCACAAGCCACCTGGGAGACACACCAAACATGTGGAAGAAGGTGCTCTGGTCAGATGAAACCAAAATTGAACTTTTTGGCAACAATGCAAAACGTTATGTTTGGCGTAAAAGCAACACAGCTCATCACCCTGAACACACCATCCCCACTGTCAAACATGGTGGTGGCAGCATCATGGTTTGGGCCTGCTTTTCTTCAGCAGGGACAGGGAAGATGGTTAAAATTGATGGAGAAGATGGATGGAGCCAAATACAGGACCATTCTGGAAGAAAACCTGATGGAGTCTGCAAAAGACCTGAGACTGGGACGTAGATTTGTCTTCCAACAAGACAATGATCCAAAACATTAAGCAACATCTACAATGGAATGGTTCAAAAATAAACATATCCAGGTGTTAGAATGGCCAAGTCAAAGTCCAGACCTGAATCCAATCGAGAATCTGTGGAAAGAACTGAAAACTGCTGTTCACAAATGCTCTCCATCCAACCTCACTGAGCTTGAGCTGTTTTGCAAGGAGGAATGGGAAAAAATGTCAGTCTCTCGATGTGCAAAACTGATAGAGACATACCCCAAGCGACTTACAGCTGTAATCGCAGCAAAAGGTGGCGCTACAAAGTATTAACTTAAGGGGGCTGAATAATTTTGCACTCCCAATTTTTCAGTTTTTGATTTGTTAAAAAAGTTTGAAATATCCAATAAATGTCGTTCCACTTCATGATTGTGTCCCACTTGTTGTTGATTCTTCACAAAAAAATACAGTTTTATATCTTTATGTTTGAAGCCTGAAATGTGGCAAAAGGTCGCAAAGTTCAAGGGGGCCGAATACTTTCGCAAGGCACTGTAGATAGCGGAATAGATACTGAAATAGATAATACATTGATTGATTGATAGGGAAAAAAATATGCAGTGGCTGTGTTTAGACAGGCAGACCAATTCTTGTTTCACTAATTGTTCTTCAGATCAATCAGCCCTAAAAAAAAAATCTGATGTGAAAAGATCTGATGTGATTGGTCAAAAGAACAATTACTGGAAAAAAGAAAGAATTGGGCTGCCTTTGTAACAGTGGTGGAACATGTACCCAATTGTCATACTTGAGTAAAAGTACAGAAACCTTAATAGAAAGTTACTCAAGTAAAAGTAAAAGTCACCCACTAAAGTACTACTTAGGTTTCAAAAGTATCAAATTCCTTATACTAAGGTGCCCCCTGCTTTGCTATCTCTTGTTTTTAAAATGTATGGATAGCCAGGGGCACACTCCAACACTCAGACATTATTTACAAACAAGGTATTTGTGTTTAGTGAGTCCGCCAGAACATAAGCAGAAGGGATGACCATATGTTGTGAATTGGACCATTTTCCTGTCCTGCTAAGCATTCAAAATGTAACGAGTACTTTTTGGTGTCAGGGAAAATGAATGGAGTAAAAAGTGCATTATTTTATTTAGGAAATGTAAAAGTTGTCAAAAATATAAAAAGTAAAGTTTAAAAAAATGCTTAAGTAGTACTTTAAAGTAGTTTTACTTAAGTACTTTACACCACTGCTGTGTAAACACAGCCACTGAGTACAACCCAGAGGATAACATGTTATGTGGTTTAGCTTGTTTCCGATGTGGTACTGATGGAATACATGGTAAAGATACTGAAAAAGATGTCGACTCTGAAATGAACACTGAACTATAAACTGAAATTGTCCAGATACTCATTGAGAGTGGGAAGGAACAGTGACCTGACGCATTGCAGTTCTGTGGATTTTTTTGGTACCTAAATGTAATACATTTCTGCAGTTTGACAGATCATTGTATATTTATGAATGCTGTGGATCTTATATCCACAGGTGACCTGCAGGCCTAGCTGACATCTCTCAACTAGAATGCCCAGTCATCTGTGTGACACATTCTCAATAACAGGCCAACTGTTATCTTTACCTCCGTCTCTCCTCCTCTGATTCTTCCCTCTTCCTCTTTCTGATGATGACTGTCACTCTCGTTCCCCCTCCTTTTCCCTCATTTTACCCATTTCCACCAACTTCACTCTCTCTCCTGCCCTTAATCTCTCCCATTCGCTAACTCTCTCAATTTAACTGTGTGTGTGTGTGTGTGTGTGTGTGTGTGCGCCGTAGTTTGGCAGTGCCGTTCCATAGACGTGTCAAAGCTCCTTGTGTTCCTCTGTATCGATGCTAATTGCTAAAAAGACCCATTTAAACCGGGTGGGCCATGGGCTAAGGCAGTCTGCTAATAGAACCAGCTTTAGCCGCCACGAACACTGGCTTGGAACTCAGAACTCAGAGTGTGGAATGCATACATACAGGGACGGGAAACAGGACATTTTCATTATAGTGAACTACTTTTGACCGGGGCCCATAGGGCACTTTGGAAAAGTATTGCATTGTAGTGAATATGATGCCATTTGGCACGTAAGAAAAGTGATTATACAGTCTCATGAGGCGTTCATAGGTTATATTCTTCAAGAATCAATGGGTAGGCTATATATCATTACATAAAATGACAAGAAAAAAATGCAGATTGCACATTTAATTGACAGCTTTTTCTAAGGTGTTTGCTGAATGGATTGAACATCGAGTTTCATGTCATCTGACCAATGCACATGTTCCAATCCAAGTGCCAATGCCGTTTAGCAAACTCCAGGCGTTTACATTTGCTGGATGACATGAAAATAGAGCTCGTTTGGCCACGCACACTAGTGGTGGGTTTGGCATCTAAACGTGAATGCGTGAGCAGAAAAGAACCACAAACCTACTGTGAAATATGGTGGTGGATCTTTGATGTCCACTGGGTCAACAGCATCATGAACTTTACCCGGTACCAATACAATTCAGCAAAAAACCTGGTTGCCAGGAGGATGAGACTACTTGCCGCAAGTGGATCTTCCAGCAAGACAATAATCGACATTTTGCTATTTTTATACATTCATTTTTGCTCATATGTATCAAGGACGTCAGTAATTTCGGACCCCACTGTAGTTAAGAATTTTTTTTTATGAGGAGCTGTGTAAAATAATGAGAATCAGTGCTACGAAGTAAAGCGTATTCTACATTCTACGGGAAAAACAAGAGGGATTGGACGTAGTGGAGAATGTTTAACGTCGGCGTTGTTCTTCCTGGTCTTCAGCAAGGCCTCGGAGGTTAAATGAACAGTAAACAATCTCTACTATGTCCCCTCTCCTTGTTTTTCCGCTAATTAGTATGTGGCCTGTTAAGCATGACTCAACATAGAAAAATACAGCGTTATGATGAAAGGACAACACAACAGGGTAAAATCAGGATGGAACAAAACTATCCTAAACAACTTAGAGTCTAGTTACACCAACTTTGCAGGTAAAGGGCGCTGTGGTAGGTGTAAGGACCTACACTGGAGTAGAGAAGCAGGTACCGGGAGTCAAACATTTAATCGGAACAGACATGGAACAAGACAGGAACAGCATCAGCACACGGGTGTATGACAATCAATGCTGAAGTGGGGAACAGAGCGGGGGGGACAGACAGATATAGCGGAGGTAATGACAGAGATGATTGAGTCCAGGTGAGTCCAATAATCGCTGATGCGCGTGCCGGGGGGCAGGTGTGCGTAATGATGGAGGCAGGAGTGAGTAATTCTGGGGAGCCTGGCGCCCTCGAGCGCCAGGGGGGAAGAGCGGGAGCAGGCGTGACAGGTATGACCGTGGAAGGAAGATAGGCTGTTCTTGGCTCTTACATCCCTCTATTATTAAATCTTTCTGTGGTATATTTATTATAATGGTGCATAATTTCTTGGTCTCTGATTCATACTACTGGCAGCCCCCCCTTGTGCTAGGTGGGCCTGCTTTATCAAATGAGCTGGAATAATTATGGTAGTGAAAATAATAGCATTTTGGATTACAGTTTAGATCCAGATAGAGACGAGAGCCAGAGTACAAACCTACGGACAACCCCCATTAGCTCACGAGTCAGGACTATCTGCCTACCCCGCCACAGGTGCCAATTCTAAAGTAAACTTTTTAGAATTGTGGAATTGGACCATTGTAGTATAAGGCAGTTAACTTTGGTCTAAGTTGAAACAGGTTGGCACACGGACAATATGAGCCAATATCCTTCTTGTTTCCCAAATGACACCCTATTCCCCATAGGGCAATCCCAGCTAACAACAAACATTCCCACAACTTTAGAGAATGTTCCCTTAAGAGTCTCATTAGGTCATTAACTCACGTTTTCATAGGAATGTTGCTGTGTTGTGCAAGGAATGTTTCCAAGAGACCATTACCTTAATGTCAAATAGAACTGGTTACCATGTTCTCAGAACTTAAGACATAGATGTTCTTGACACATTTCAAAGGAACGTTGCGAGAACATTCATGTGCCCAGTTTTCTGTGTGTTTGGCGAACATTCCATCAACGTTCCACCAAACATACACAGAATATAACACGTTAATGTTCTAGACACGTTTCATAGGAACGCTGCAAGAACATTCATATATATTTAAAGAATGATCACACCGAGCCAATTAGTGAACCACTGATCCATTCAAAACCTTTCGTTTGTAGGCAAGGTTACGAATACACACTACAGTGCTTTTAACGAACGTACTCACCACTCACGATTACATTGTGTAATTATAGAGTAACTATTATTCAACATGTCCTCGCCTGGGATTTGAACTCACAACCTGTTGGTTCACAGAATCCCTATCTTCCTGTTATGACAACATGTCCATGTCAGGTATCATGAAATCTGATTGTTCTCTCGTTATTGATTTGATGTACTTATTTCAGCAACTGAAGGGCTTTCCGTATAGTTGTCTAATGTTGGTGGGGGCATGTTAACCCATTTTAATTACACAGTCAATTAATCAAACAAACATTTCATTGAGTGTACTTTTAACAGATCCGACACTCTATTGCTTATGCCTATCAAGTTTTTTTCTGCCCCTAACTATACTGGCCAAAGCACATGACCTAGAGATATCTCTTACCAGCACGGTGGTTAGGGTATTTGTCAATGCAATTGGTGGCCTGGGTTTGAGACCCGCTAGGGTCTTAGCGATATATGTTGATGGGGTTGTTGCCTTTTTGAATTGTATTCATCAGACACATTGATTGTTTATTTGGAAGTTGTGTTAGAACACTTGGAAATATTATTTCTCTTCCTTGTTTATTATCATCATGTGTATAGATTTCTCCTCTTTCACACATGTCTTTGATCGCGACCTCCAGATGCTTTATCAGGTTTGACGTGGCGTTTCTGGATGAAGAGATCAATGCTGCCTTTGCAGATGATTTCATTTTGCCAAAATGCTGCTCTCTTTTCCTCCATTAACTCAAAAATAATGGGAGCATTACCACAAGGAAAAGGCCGGTTAGCATTTTTCGTGATGACGCTTTACAATAGCCTATTGGAAACAAGTTAGCCTACAGAATGATATCCGTCAGCATGAGACAAGGCTTTATAAAATATATATAACATGCCGGTAGAGATATATACTTCTGAAAGTAATATTCGGGTTAATTGCAAAAGTTACTTTAATATGAATAATATTACACTAATAATATTGCAATATTTAAAGACAGTCTATGGTTGTATTACTTCATTACTCATAAAATATATACATTTCTGTAAGTAATATATTACCCCCAACACAGGTCCCAAGTGATTCTGTTGCAATGTGTCTATTTTTCCACATTAAAACTTTGAAATGGAACTCTCTGTTGTGTATTGATTCGGTATAACGTGCATCATCATTGCTTAAAATGTGTCATGACATGTGAGAAAGTACAGACATGCTACTGTAAATATACACAATTCTGATATCCTGAGAATATGTCCACCATGTTTTAGGTATGTTTCTATCAGAAGCAGCACTACCACCCAGGCCATGTTTTGGCAACAAATTAGGAACGTTACAGCTACCGTAGAACTGCAATGATGAGTGATGATGTGATTCCTTATCAGAGACACATCTTTGTTCTACATGGTATATGTGTTGTAGGTTTCAGAAATTACAATAGAGAGTTATATTAATGCAAGATGCTCAGCTGTCTAGAATTCTAACGATTCCCATCTTTCAATGAGAAACTCATTGTAGTTAGAATGCAACTGTTGCCAAATAATGACATCAACATATGTTTCTAAGAATGCAAGAGTAGAGTGATTCCATTCAGAGGGTCTTGAACCCAGACCACCAATGACGAGCACCCTACCCACTGTCCCAATAAGGGATATCTCTAGGAGATGTGCTTATTGGACCAGTAAAGTTAGGCTCTGTCCACAAGAAACCCTAAACCCTCCCCCTAGGCACTTGTGTATAACTGAAATACTTGAAAGGTGTAAGGAATAGGGTGAATGCCTTTTGAATTACATATCAGCTCTGTTAAAAGTAAACTCAAGAAAAACTTGTATTGATCATGATTCAAGAGTGTCATTAAAACAGGTTAAAATGCCCTACCAACACTAGACAACTATACAGAAAGCCCTGCAATTGTTCAATAAGTAAATTAAATCAATGATGAGAGAATAGTCAAATTGACTGCTAACTGACACTGAAGTTGTGCTGTAGCATGAAGGTCTGAATGCCGTGAACCAAGAAGTTGTGAGTTTAAATCCCAAGTGAAAACATACGGAATAATAATTACTCTATAAATGAACATGCACAATGCAATCGTGTTTGCTGAAGTGTGTTAAAAGCATACTGTCTGTGAGTATCCCATATCAAGAGACCAAAAAGAGCTTTGGATGGATCAAGTAGTTCACCAATCAGGGCCTTGATTGCAACAGTAACGAGGTGTAAAGAAAGAGACCGTCTCTTTGGGACCATCAGACAACTGATACACTGCAACGTTCTCAAGAAACGTGTCTACAACATTAATATCCTACATTCTGACAACATGGCACCCATGTTTGGTGGGACGTTGAAAGAATGTTCTCCTAACCCTCAGAAAACTACACATTGCAAGAAACTTAGTCCTATGGAACAGAATATTAACATGTTATATTCTGAGAACATGGCAACCATGTTCTGTGTATTATGTTTGATGTGACATTTGTTTGAATATTCTTCTAACCCTCAGAAAACTGGACACGGGAATGTTCTTGCTATGTTCCCATGAAACGTGTCTAGAACATAAATATATTACGTTCTGAGAACATGGCAACCATGCTCTGTGCATGTTTGGTGGAACGTTGATAGAATATTCTCCGAACCTTGAGAACTGTGAACAAATGTTCTTGCAATGTCCCATAAATTGCATCTAGAACATTAACGTGGTATATTCTGAGAACACGGCAACCGTGTTCTGTGTATATTTGGTGGAACGTTGACGGAATGTTCTAATAACCTTGAGAAAAGTGTGCACAAATGTGAACATTATTGTTGTATATTCTGAGAACATTGTAGCCAACGTTCTAGATGGGTTCTGCTTGACATTAAAGCAATGTTCGCCTAGCTTTATTACCAAAACATGCTGAAAAGGTTCTCAGAACGTTTTTGCTAACTTAGTCAGAATGTTGCCCTAACTAACGGAAAACTGGACACTCAAACATCAGGGAAACATTACGAGTAGATTACAAAAATGTCCTCTCTGTAACGGTTTTCTGTATGAGAAGGAGGGTCGGACCAAAATGCAGCGTGTAGATTGCGATCCATGTTTTAATAAACAAACGTAAAACACGAATCAATACAAACACTACAAAATAAAGAACGTAATGAACGTAACGAAAACCTAAACAGCCCTATCTGGTGAAAACACATGGACAGGAACAATCACCCACAAACACACAGTGAATACCAGGCTACCTAAATATGGTTCCCAATCAGAGACAATGACGAACACCTGCCTCTGATTGAGAACCATATCAGGCCGAACATAGAACTGGACAAACTAGACATGTAACATAGAATGCCCACTCAGATCACACCCTGACCAACCAGAACATAGAAACATACAAAGCAAACTATGGTCAGGGTGTGACACTCTCCCTAGAATTCTTAGCAGGCATAGGGTGGCAGGTAGCCTAGCAGTTACAGTAAGACCATTGGGGCATTAACCAAAAAGTTGCTGGTTCTAATCGCCAAATACTGACAAGTTGAGCAAGGCACTTAACCATCAATGTTTGTGTAAGTCAAGAGTGTCTGCTAAATTACAAAAAATGGGCTCTAATGTAGAGAATAGGGTGCTATTTGGGACACGGGCAGGGTATAAATGGACATGTAAATCCTGTGCCATGAACTTTACAATAGAATGGGATCCGCATGCGCATTTCAATTGGTTGCCATGAGAACAAGGCTCTATTTTTCTTCTTTGGTGAGTTATGAGACCACCAGCTTTCTGCTACTCTTCTCTCACACAGCACCTGGCAATGAGTCACATTTGAGACTACATGCTACATTCAGAGACAGAAGAGGGAGCCATGGTTCGGAAAAGAAGTAAAACATTTTAAAAGCAGGACAATCAAGATGTTTTTTTTTCTCGCCTGGTCACAGACAGCTGTTGTAATGTGCACTGAAGTCATCAAGTGATGGGAAAAGGTAAGAGGAGGAGAGCGCGTAGATGCGAGAAGGAATTATATAATGAGCAAATGATCATTCTGTTTGTATGCGGCTGCTATGAAAGGGAACTGTATTTGCGGGGAACAGAGGTGTATTCATTCCATCAATTCTGTTGAAAAACATTTCTTTAACGGAGGCAAATGGAACAAAGCCGGGATAAACATACCTGAATTCATCCAATAGAAACTCTCATTTGCTGTTGGACTAATGATTACACCCTAGATCAGCCAGATGTAGGCAAAAGTGTGCAAGGCCGCATTGAATGTATGTCTGTCACCTTGATTACAATTTATTTTTATCTCGACCTTTGTATCACGTAGTGGCCTAAACCTGTCAATGTTACATTAAGCTGGGTGAATGGACTATGAATGTCAGTCATCCAATGTGCTGTGATATAAATAAGGCCAAGCTCATTAGAAAAAGTCCTCCCTCATCTTAAATGGCACTGACCGCCACTGATTAACACACACATTAACACACACACCATATTTGTTTTACTTCCCTTATGATTCTCCCGTCGAACATGATTTGACAGAGCAGCTGCAACCTTGCCAATGTCCTGTTGAAGGTGTGAAGCGGAGGTGGAACGCATACAGCAAACAACTATGGAAGGCAGTAAAGACTCTAAAGCAGCAGTTACCTTGGCATGGTGTGGTTTGAGGAGTAATGCTGAGGTGAATCGCTCTAATCACGTGCAGTAAACAACTGAGAACGAAGGGGCTTGGGGGGAAGAAAGTCTTGTATGCCTGTAGATCGTCAGGGGGTGATACAGGTGCTGTCTAAGCAGGGTGCCATCGACTCTTAGTATCGCACTCGATTGTCAAGACCTAACTTCCAGAACAGAATCACCTGTATTTGTCACATGCTTGGTAAGCAACAGGTGAATGCTCGCTTACTGGCCCTTCACAACAATGCAGAGATTTTTTAGATTTTTTTTATAAACTCAGCAAAAAAAGATACGTCTCTTTTTTCAGGACCCTCTCTTTCAAAAGATAATTCGTAAAAATACAAATAACTTCACAGGTCTTTATTGTAAAGGGTTTAAACACTGTTTCCCATGCTTGTTCAATGAACCATAAACAATTCATGAACATGCACCTGTGGAACGGTCGTTAAGACACTAACAGCTTACAGACGGTAGGCAAGCTGCAAGTAGGCATGAGGACTGCAGATGTGGCCAGGGCAATAAATTGCAATGTCCTTACTGTGAGACGCATAAGACAGCACTACATGAAGACAGGATGGACAGCTGATCGTCCTCGCAGTGGCAGACCATGTGTAACAACACCTGCACAGGATCGGTACATCCGAACATCACACCTGCGGGACAGGTACAGGATGGCAACAACAACTGCTCGAGTTACACCAGGAACGCACAAACCCTCCATCCATCAGGCTGTCCGCAATAGGATGTGAGAGGCTAGACTGAGGGTTTGTCGGCCTGTTGTAAGGCAGATCCTCACCAGACATCACCGGCAACAACGTCGCCTATGGGCACAAACCCACCGTCGTTGGACCAGCCAGGACTGGCAAACGAGTCGCGGTTTTGTCTGATCAGGATGATGATCGGATTCGCATTTATCGTCAAAGGAATAAGCTTTACACCGAGGCCTGTACTTTGGAACGGGATTGATTTGGAGGTGGAGGGTCCGTCATGGTCTGGGGCAGTGTGTCACAGCATCATCAGACTGAGCTTGTTGTCATTGCAGGCAATCTCAACGCTGTCCGTTACAGGGAAGACATCCTCCTCCCTCATGTGGTACCCTTCCTGCAGGCTCATCCTGACATGACCCTCCAGCATGACAATGCCACCAGCCATACTGCTCATTCTGTGCGTGATTTCCTGCAAGACAAGAATGTCAATGTTCTGCCATGGCCAGCGAAGAGCACGTCTGGGATCTGTTGGATCAGAGGGTGAGGGCTCGGGCCATTCCCCCCAGAAATGTCTGGGAACTTGCAGGTGCCTTTGGTGGAAGAGTGGGGTAACATCTCACAGCAAGTTCTGGCAAATCTGGTGCAGTCCATGAGGAGGAGATACACTGCAGTACTTAATGCAGCTGGTGGCCACACCACTGTTACTTTTGAACCCCCCCTTTTTTTCTAGGACACATTATTCCATTTCTGTTAGTCACATGTCTGTGGAACTTGTTCAGTTTATGTCTCAGTTGTTGAATCTTATGTTCATACAAATATTTACACGTTGAGTTTGCTGAAAATAAGCGCATTTGACATTGAGAGGACATTTATTTTTTTACTGAGTTAAGTAGAAATATAATAACTCAAGAAAAGAGTAATGATAACTTGGTTATATACATGCAGGGGTACAAGTTAATTAAAGTAGATATGTACATATAGGCAGGGATAGAGTATCTATGCAACAGGATAGATATTAAACAGTAGCAGCAGCGTGTGTGATGAATCAAAATGGTCAGTGCAGATAGTTTACCAAATAGCTACCCAGACTATTTAACTAACTATTTAGCAGTCTTATGGGCCTGGAAGCTGTTCAGGGTCCTGGTGTGTTGGTTCTGCTTGCCGTGTGGTAGCAGAGAGAACAGTGTACAGTATGATTTGGGTGGCCGGAGTATTTGACAATTTATATGGCCTTCCTCTGACACCGCCTGGTATAGAGGTCCTGGATGGTAGGGAGCTCAGCCCCAGTGATGCGCCTTGCGGTCGGATGCCAAGCAGTTGCCATACCAAGCGAAGATGCAATCAGTCAAGATGCTCTCAATGGTGCAGCTGTATAATATTTTGAGGATCTGCGAGTACATCCCAAATCTTTACAGCCTCTTGAGGGGGGAAGAGGCATTATGGTGCCTTCTTCACGACTGTGTTGGTGTGTGTGGACCATGATAAATCCTTAGTGATGTGGACACTTGAAGCTCTCGACCCTCTCCACTTAAGCCCTATCTCCGTTTCCTGTGGTCCACAGTCAGCTCCTTTGTCTTCCTGACGTTGAGGGAGAGGTTTTTTGTCCTGGCACCACACTGCAAGATCACTGAGCTCCTCCCTATAGGTCATCGACCATGATCAGGCAAACCACCATTGTGTCGCCAGCAAACTTAATGATGTTGAACAGGGAGTACAGGAGGGGACTAAGCACACACCCCTGAGAGGCTCCTGTGTCAAGGGTGTGTATGTGGATGTGTTGTTGCCTACACTAACCACCTGAGGGAGGCCTGTCATGAAGTCCAGGATCCAGTTGCAAAGTAAGGTGTTCAGTCCCAGGGTCCTGAACTTAGTGATGACCTTGGAATACACTATAATGTGGAACACTGAGCTATAGTCAATGAACACACAGAGGTGTTCCTCTTGTCCAGGTGGGAGAGGGCAGGGTGGTGTGCAATAGTGATTGCATCATCTGTGGATCTGTTGGGGTGGTATGCAAATTGGAGTGGGTCCAGGATGTCTCGGATGATGGTGTTGATGTGAGCCATGACCAGACTTTCAAAACATTTCATGGCTACAGATGTGAGTGCTATGGGGCGATAGTCATTTAAACGGGTTACCTTCGCATTCTTGGGCACAGGGACTATGGTGGTCTGCTTGAGCCATGTAGGTATTACAGACTGGGTCAGGGAGATATAATATAAGTGAGGACACTTGCCACTGGTCAGCACTTGCTCTGAGTACGCATCCTGGTAATCTGTCTGGCCCAGCGGCCTTGTGAATGTTATGTTTAAAGGTCGTACTCACATCGGCTACATAGAGCAAGATCACACTGTCGTCCGGAACAACTGGTGCTCCCATGCATGGTTTATTGTTGCTTGCCTCGAAGCGAGCATGGAAGTTAGGTTTAGGTTAAGGGTTAGGTTAGCGGTTAGGGAAATTCGGATTTTGAATGGGAATAAATGTTTTGGTCCCCACAAGGAGAGTAAAACGTGTGTGTGTGTGTGTGTGTGTGTGTGTGTGTGTGTTTCTGTGTGACTCACTCCCTCGTGCCTTGCTTACAGATTAGCTGAGATAGACTGATGGACACATACTCAATACCAAACTGACAAAGTGCACTGAGTGACATCAACATCAAGGAGGCTCTGAGCGCAACCGACAGGAACGTTATTCCAATGAGCAAATTACATTACAGGCAAAATACTGTACATTCGTACATCATACGCATTACGTTGTACTGTGTATGTCCCTAATGGCACCCTACAGTATTACTTATGTAGAGTACAGCCCATAGGGCTCTGGTCAAAAGTAGTGTACTTCAAAGGGAATTTGGTGCCATTTGGATGCAGACACAACGTTCTAAATGCTTTCCAGGGACATCGTCATTTCTCATCAAACAAGTCTGTTTTTTGTCAAGTATGTATTTTACATTGTTTGATACACATTGAATTATAGGTAGTCGATACTATTGGTACTGTATGTCTGACTTCCCTCTGACTGTACAGCCAATGTACAGTCACAGACTCGTAATCACTCCTTGACAAAGCCTGCATTCCAAATGGCACACTATTCTCCATAGGGCTCTGCACAAAAGTATTGCACTAAATAGTGAGTAGGTTGTCATTTGGGATGTGTCTATGAGATGTCTCGGTGGGAGAGCATTTTCAAATAAGTGTCTGAGTGAGAGTATTGTCTCATGATTTTTCATATCCAACAGTATTAATGTCATGTCAGGCCGACATGCTAACATGCTCCATTCAATTGCGTGCTTGTTTGTGTCTTTATGTGTGTGTGCACGTGTACGTGCACGTGCGTGTGTGTGTGTGTGTGTGTGTGCTCGTGCATGCATGCCTCGGTCAGCGTAACCTTGCGCTTCCTTCCACGGCAGCTTGATGAATACGAATTTGACTTTCCACTTCAATTTAAATGGAGGAGAAGGGATCACAGAGTATTAGTGCAGGTCTGTGGTAACTCCAGTTCCTAATCTCTTTTTGAAACCTACTGGTCATGTCCAGCAAAAGTACAATGATCTTTATTCAATTATGCTAACCCGCTTGAAAGGTTGCTGCGTTTTATATATTTATATGTCTCTGTGCCTCATTTCCAAACCCAGGGGAGGATTTTTTTACTTAGACATTATTGACGTACGTAGTGTTCACACACCGATGATGAGAGTGTAATCACGTTAGCAGAGTTAAAACAGTAGTATTTACCATTCTGAAATGGCAATGATGAAAAATGGATACTTGTATTTGAATAAACCTAGGGCAAGTGTTTTTATTCAAACAATGAGGCACTGGTAATTGTTCATTTACACATGGACAATGACGATATACTCATTTAAGTGCAGCAGTAGCAGGCAGAGTTAAAACAGCAGTATTTACCATTCTGAAATGGCAATAATGAAAAATGGATACTTGTATTTGAATAAACCTAGGGCAAGTTTTTTTGTTCAAACAATGAGGCACTAGTAATTGTTCATTTACACATGGACAATGACGATATACTCATTTAAGTGCAGCAGTAGCAGGCAGAGTTAAAACAGCTAGGTGGAACACCATCCAAAACAGGAGCAGAAAAAGCAGAACCTCTCATTGGAATTTGAATAGACAAGGTCAATATAGACACAACAGCCACTCAAGTACAGCACTGAAAAAAGTATTGTATATTTGTTACTTTTATGCAGCGGGATTCCCTTTTCTGTGCATGTTCACATCATCTCGGCAGCAAGGAAAACGATGATGTGGTCT
Source organism: Oncorhynchus mykiss (assembly GCF_013265735.2). Classification (NCBI taxonomy): domain Eukaryota; kingdom Metazoa; phylum Chordata; class Actinopteri; order Salmoniformes; family Salmonidae; genus Oncorhynchus; species Oncorhynchus mykiss. Next base: position 56,869,994 of record NC_048574.1, read on the forward strand.
TTTTCAAAGGCTGGTAATTGTATGGAGTCTATATTACAACCTTCAGAATGAACATGATTACTAGATAAGATAATAAAAACGCTACTCCCAGTAGAGACGCTGAGTGACGATTAATGCACAGAGATGGGGAGCCAACCGTGGTTTACATTCACATACTTCAACATCATGATCTAGTCCTTTAATAAAACCAACAAAAGCAGCTGCCTTCAATTAGCCATGAAGTGGTAGCCCTTGAATGTGCCGGGCCTGGACCAACAGCGTCATAACACATTTGCTATTCCCATCAATAGAGCAGATGTACAAATTGTCGGACGAAGTGGAATAAAACATGCTTCTCCGAAACTGATCCCGCTTTGGGTTTAATTTCAGATAATATAATATATGCCATTTAGCAGATGCTTTTATCCAAAGCGACTAACAGTCATGCGTGCAAACATTTTACATATGGGTGTTCTTGAGATTCAAATCGCAAATCGCGTTGCAAGTGTCATGATCTGCCAATAGAGGTACAGAAGACCACATATATATTGCCATGTAGTCATGTAGGTTCACAGACTGTTTGTAGGGATTTCGCTGACATGAGCTGGCCTGCAGCACGTTCATAGTTTTGAGAATGACTGTTCAGCGGTCAGTCATACCTCTCGCTTGACTGCATCAACAAACAGCCTAACAACAGCAGGTCTAGTTTTCATTTGGGTTGTATAAACATTGGATGAGCTAGCCAGACCCTGGCAGATACAGCAGATTGACTGCGGAGGAGTTCACGTCAGGATTGAATAAAACCGCACACCCGCACTCGTCTGAAATCCCTGTGGCAAGCAACGAGCAAAACAATTCATTAGGCCATCAAATTACAGGAAGCATCTCTCGCTGCCCGTCACACACAGTGTGAGAGCAAGTAATTGGGGCATCAAAATTATGTCCATTTCCTGCAAATGGGGAGCAATCAGGCCCCATTACGACACGGTCAGGCTTTCACACAGCTGTAATGGATGTATCTAGAGATAAGAATAATCAGAGGGTATATCTAGAAGAGTGCTGGGACATGTCTCGCCGTCAACCTGGCATACATGTAACTTAGTATACTGCTCTTCCAAGCAAAAATGCAGTAACTGTTCATAGCGTGGAAGTGAGAAAAAGTGCTTTTGTTTACCTTGGTCCCACGGTAACTTTATGCAGTTACTGCTCCCCATTTTCTCCAATACAACAGAGGTCGGTCATAGGCCCTGAAGAGTGTGTGTGTACATGTTTTCTCTCTCTCTGCGTGTGTGTGTGTGTGTGTGTGTGTGTGTGTGTGTGTGTGTGTATGTGTGTGTATGCAGTAGCGTTAAGATTTCCCTTCACTGGAACTTAGGAGCCTAGCCCGAACATGAAAAACAGCCCTAGACCATTATTCCTCCTCCACCAAACTTTACAGTTGACACTATGCATTTGGGCAGGTGGTGTTCTCCTGGCATCCGCCACACCCAGGTTCTTCTGTCGGAATGCCAGATGGTGAAGGATGATTCATCACTCCAGAGAATGCGTTTCCACCTTTCCAGAGTCCAATGACGGCGAGCTTTACACCACTCCAGCCGACGCTTGGCATTGCGCATGGATTTTAGACTTGTGTGCGGCTGCTCTGGCATGGAAACCTATTTCATGAAGCTCCAGACTAACAGTTATTGTACTGACATTGCTTCCAGATGTCAGTACAACTGCAACACTCACTAGTGGAACTCAGTAGTGAGTGTTGCAACCGAGGACAGATTATTCTTACGTGCTATGTGCGTCAGCTCTCGGCGGACCCAATCTGTGAGCTTGTGTGGCCTATCACTTTGCAGCTTTTTGCTTGTAGATGTTTCCACTTCACAATAACAGCAATTACAGTTGACCGGGGCAGCTCTAGCAGGGCAGAAATTTGACAAATTGATTTGTTGGAAAGGTGGCATCCTATGACAGTGCCACGTTGAAGGTCACTGAGCTCTTCAGTAAGGCTGTTCTACTGCCAATGTTTGTCTATGGAGATTGCGTGGCTGTGTGCTCGATTTTATACACCTGTCAGCAACGGATGCGGGCTGAAATTGCCAAATCCACTAATTTGAAGGGATGACCACATTCTTTTGTATATACAGTGCCTTGCGAAAGTATTCGGCCCCCTTGAACTTTGCGACCTTTTGCCACATTTTAGGCTTCAAACATAAAGATATAAAACTGTATTTTTTTGTGAAGAATCAACAACAAGTGGGACACAATCATGAAGTGGAATGACATTTATTGGATATTTCAAACTTTTTTAACAAATCAAAAACTGAAAAATTGGGCGTGCAAAATTATTCAGCCCCTTTACTTTCAGTGCAGCAAACTCTCTCCAGAAGTTCAGTGAGGATCTCTGAATGATCCAATGTTGACCTAAATGACTAATGATGATAAATACAATCCACCTGTGTGTAATCAAGTCTCCGTATGAATGCACCTGCACTGTGATAGTCTCAGAGGTCCGTTAAAAGCGCAGTGAGCATCATGAAGAACAAGGAACACACCAGACAGGTCCGAGATACTGTTGTGAAGAAGTTTAAAGCCGGATTTGGATACAAAAAGATTTCCCAAGCTTTAAACATCCCAAGGAGCACTGTGCAAGCGATAATATTGAAATGGAAGGAGTATCAGACCACTGCAAATCTACCAAGACCTGGCCGTCCCTCTAAACTTTCAGCTCATACAAGGAGAAGACTGATCAGAGATGCAGCCAAGAGGCCCATGATCACTCTGGATGAACTGCAGAGATCTACAGCTGAGGTGGGAGACTCTGTCCATAGGACAACAATCAGTCGTATATTGCACAAATCTGGCCTTTATGGAAGAGTGGCAAGAAGAAAGCCATTTCTTAAAGATATCCATAAAAAGTGTTGTTTAAAGTTTACCACAAGCCACCTGGGAGACACACCAAACATGTGGAAGAAGGTGCTCTGGTCAAATTGAACTTTTTGGCAACAATGCAAAACGTTATGTTTGGCGTAAAAGCAACACAGCTGAACACACCATCCCCACTGTCAAACATGGTGGTGGCAGCATCATGGTTTGGGCCTGCTTTTCTTCAGCAGGGACAGGGAAGATGGTTAAAATTGATGGGAAGATGGATGGAGCCAAATACAGGACCATTCTGGAAGAAAACCTGATGGAGTCTGCAAAAGACCTGAGACTGGGACGGAGATTTGTCTTCCAACAAGACAATGATCCAAAACATAAAGCAAAATCTACAATGGAATGGTTCAAAAATAAACATATCCAGGTGTTAGAATGGCCAAGTCAAAGTCCAGACCTGAATCCAATCGAGAATCTGTGGAAAGAACTGAAAACTGCTGTTCACAAATGCTCTCCATCCAACCTCACTGAGCTCGAGCTGTTTTGCAAGGAGGAATGGGAAAAAATGTCAGTCTCTCGATGTGCAAAACTGATAGAGACATACCCCAAGCGACTTACAGCTGTAATCGCAGCAAAAGGTGGCGCTACAAAGTATTAACTTAAGGGGGCTGAATAATTTTGCACTCCCAATTTTTCAGTTTTTGATTTGTTAAAAAAGTTAGAAATATCCAATAAATGTCGTTCCACTTCATGATTGTGTCCCACTTGTTGTTGATTCTTCACAAAAAAATACAGTTTTATATCTTTATGTTTGAAGCCTGAAATGTGGCAAAAGGTCGCAAAGTTCAAGGGGGCCGAATACTTTCGCCAAGGCACTGTATAGTGTATCGATAGTATCAATATACACATGTGTATCTATACATCAATACATATTGATGTATTGACACAATTGATCATTTGTTTTCTGCTCCCAGGCAAAAACAAATGTTACTTATTATTATTTTGAATCTGACACTCATTTGAGATGTTTAAAAGGGTATGAGTTTTCAAGCTGAAACAGTCATATTACCGTAATGACTATATCATTAGAGCAGATAAGTCAGACAAAGAGTGGAGCGATTCAATTGAGATTTTTATTTGTCATTGGTCTACACACAATAACCAATAATGTCAACCTGACTTAAGTCTTTAGATTTTTTTAAACCAAATAAATCAAAAATGAAAATCTGAAATGTCTTGAGTCAATATGTATTCAACCCATTTGTTAAGGCAAGCCTAAATAATTCAGGAGTACAAATGTGCTTAACAAGTCACATAATAAGTTGAATGGACTCATTCTGTGTGCAATAATAGTGTTTTAACATGATTTTTAAAATCTCTGTAATCGCTGCCGAAGGGTGCGATTGACTGAGGGTTGTGAATTCTTACAGTGCCTTGCGAAAGTATTCGGCCCCCTTGAACTTTGCGACCTTTTGCCACATTTCAGGTTTCAAACATAAAGATATAAAACTGTATTTTTTGTGAAGAATCAACAACAAGTGGGACACAATCATGAAGTGGAACGACATTTATTGGATATTTCAAACGTTTTTAACAAATCAAAAACTGAAAAATTGGGCGTGCAAAATTATTCAGCCCCTTTACTTTCAGTGCAGCAAACTCTCTCCAGAAGTTCAGTGAGGATCTCTGAATGATCCAATGTTGACCTAAATGACTAATGATGATAAATACAATCCACCTGTGTGTAATCAAGTCTCCGTATAAATGCACCTGCACTGTGATAGTCTCAGAGGTCCATTAAAAGCGCAGAGAGCATCATGAAGAACAAGGAACACACCAGGCAGGTCCGAGATACTGTTGTGAAGAAGTTTAAAGCCGGATTTGGATACAAACATATTTCCCAAGCTTTAAACTTCCCAAGGAGCACTGTGCAAGCGATACTATTGAAATGGAAGGAGTATCAGACCACTGCAAATCTACCAAGACCTGGCCGTCCCTCTAAACTTTCAGCTCATACAAGGAGAAGACTGATCAGAGATGCAGCCAAGAGGCCCATGATCACTCTGGATGAACTGCAGAGATCTACAGCTGAGGTGGGAGACTCTGTCCATAGGACAACAATCAGTCGTATATTGCACAAATCTGGCCTTTATGGAAGAGTGGCAAGAAGAAAGCCATTTCTTAAAGATATCCATAAAAAGTGTCGTTTAAAGTTTGCCACAAGCCACCTGGGAGACACACCAAACATGTGGAAGAAGGTGCTCTGGTCAAATTGAACTTTTTGGCAACAATGCAAAACGTTATGTTTGGCGTAAAAGCAACACAGCTGAACACACCATCCCCACTGTCAAACATGGTGGTGGCAGCATCATGGTTTGGGCCTGCTTTTCTTCAGCAGGGACAGGGAAGATGGTTAAAATTGATGGGAAGATGGATGGAGCCAAATACAGGACCATTCTGGAAGAAAACCTGATGGAGTCTGCAAAAGACCTGAGACTGGGACGGAGATTTGTCTTCCAACAAGACAATGATCCAAAACATAAAGCAAAATCTACAATGGAATGGTTCAAAAATAAACATATCCAGGTGTTAGAATGGCCAAGTCAAAGTCCAGACCTGAATCCAATCGAGAATCTGTGGAAAGAACTGAAAACTGCTGTTCACAAATGCTCTCCATCCAACCTCACTGAGCTCGAGCTGTTTTGCAAGGAGGAATGGGAAAAAATGTCAGTCTCTCGATGTGCAAAACTGATAGAGACATACCCCAAGCGACTTACAGCTGTAATCGCAGCAAAAGGTGGCGCTACAAAGTATTAACTTAAGGGGGCTGAATAATTTTGCACTCCCAATTTTTCAGTTTTTGATTTGTTAAAAAAGTTAGAAATATCCAATAAATGTCGTTCCACTTCATGATTGTGTCCCACTTGTTGTTGATTCTTCACAAAAAAATACAGTTTTATATCTTTATGTTTGAAGCCTGAAATGTGGCAAAAGGTCGCAAAGTTCAAGGGGGCCGAATACTTTCGCCAAGGCACTGTATAGTGTATCGATAGTATCAATATACACATGTGTATCTATACATCAATACATATTGATGTATTGACACAATTGATCATTTGTTTTCTGCTCCCAGGCAAAAACAAATGTTACTTATTATTATTTTGAATCTGACACTCATTTGAGATGTTTAAAAGGGTATGAGTTTTCAAGCTGAAACAGTCATATTACCGTAATGACTATATCATTAGAGCAGATAAGTCAGACAAAGAGTGGAGCGATTCAATTGAGATTTTTATTTGTCATTGGTCTACACACAATAACCAATAATGTCAACCTGACTTAAGTCTTTAGATTTTTTTAAACCAAATAAATCAAAAATGAAAATCTGAAATGTCTTGAGTCAATATGTATTCAACCCATTTGTTAAGGCAAGCCTAAATAATTCAGGAGTACAAATGTGCTTAACAAGTCACATAATAAGTTGAATGGACTCATTCTGTGTGCAATAATAGTGTTTTAACATGATTTTTAAAATCTCTGTAATCGCTGCCGAAGGGTGCGATTGACTGAGGGTTGTGAATTCTTACAGTGCCTTGCGAAAGTATTCGGCCCCCTTGAACTTTGCGACCTTTTGCCACATTTCAGGTTTCAAACATAAAGATATAAAACTGTATTTTTTGTGAAGAATCAACAACAAGTGGGACACAATCATGAAGTGGAACGACATTTATTGGATATTTCAAACGTTTTTAACAAATCAAAAACTGAAAAATTGGGCGTGCAAAATTATTCAGCCCCTTTACTTTCAGTGCAGCAAACTCTCTCCAGAAGTTCAGTGAGGATCTCTGAATGATCCAATGTTGACCTAAATGACTAATGATGATAAATACAATCCACCTGTGTGTAATCAAGTCTCCGTATAAATGCACCTGCACTGTGATAGTCTCAGAGGTCCATTAAAAGCGCAGAGAGCATCATGAAGAACAAGGAACACACCAGGCAGGTCCGAGATACTGTTGTGAAGAAGTTTAAAGCCGGATTTGGATACAAACATATTTCCCAAGCTTTAAACTTCCCAAGGAGCACTGTGCAAGCGATACTATTGAAATGGAAGGAGTATCAGACCACTGCAAATCTACCAAGACCTGGCCGTCCCTCTAAACTTTCAGCTCATACAAGGAGAAGACTGATCAGAGATGCAGCCAAGAGGCCCATGATCACTCTGGATGAACTGCAGAGATCTACAGCTGAGGTGGGAGACTCTGTCCATAGGACAACAATCAGTCGTATATTGCACAAATCTGGCCTTTATGGAAGAGTGGCAAGAAGAAAGCCATTTCTTAAAGATATCCATAAAAAGTGTCGTTTAAAGTTTGCCACAAGCCACCTGGGAGACACACCAAACATGTGGAAGAAGGTGCTCTGGTCAGATGAAACCAAAATTGAACTTTTTGGCAACAATGCAAAACGTTATGTTTGGCGTAAAAGCAACACAGCTCATCACCCTGAACACACCATACCCACTGTCAAACATGGTGGTGGCAGCATCATGGTTTGGGCCTGCTTTTCTTCAGCAGGGACAGGGAAGATGGTTAAAATTGATGGGAAGATGGATGGAGCCAAATACAGGACCATTCTGGAAGAAAACCTGATGGAGTCTGCAAAAGACCTGAGACTGGGACGGAGATTTGTCTTCCAACAAGACAATGATCCAAAACATAAAGCAAAATCTACAATGGAATGGTTCAAAAATAAACATATCCAGGTGTTAGAATGGCCAAGTCAAAGTCCAGACCTGAATCCAATCGAGAATCTGTTCAAAGAACTGAAAACTGCTGTTCACAAATGCTCTCCATCCAACCTCACTGAGCTCGAGCTGTTTTGCAAGGAGGAATGGGAAAACATTTCAGTCTCTCGATGTGCAAAACTGATAGAGACATACCCCAAGCGACTTACAGCTGTAATCGCAGCAAAAGGTGGCGCTACAAAGTATTAACTTAAGGGGGCTGAATAATTTTGCACGCCCAATTTTTCAGTTTTTGATTTGTTAAAAAAGTTTGAAATATCCAATAAATGTCGTTCCACTTCATGATTGTGTCCCACTTGTTGTTGATTCTTCACAAAAAAATACAGTTTTATATCTTTATGTTTGAAGCCTGAAATGTGGCAAAAGGTCGCAAAGTTCAAGGGGGCCGAATACTTTCGCAAGGCACTGTATGTGCTGTAAATGAGATATTTCAAAAAATGTGTTAAAAGGTTTTCACTTTGTCATTATGGGGCATTGTGTGTAGAAGGGTGAGGAAAAAATGATTTTAATCCATTTTGAATTCAGGCTGTAACACAACAAAATGTGCAATAAGTCAAGGGGTATGAATACTTTCTGAAGGCTACGGTCCAAGAGCTGAATCAGTCACAACAATGGATGATATTTTAGCAATATCAATTCAGGGTGTAACTTAAAGTTCAATATAGTTTTTATCACCAATTTGAATCCACGAATCACGCATTTTAGACTCACTAGAGAACGTTTGATGACATAAACACCGTATCAACATTGAAAGACAATTTGATAAAGTAAATATCCTGACTAATTTATATTCTATACTAGCCTAGTCAAAGTCTTCTCTAAACAAGTATGAATGGTATTGACAGTATCACGTACAGATGGGAATATGGTTATTCTATACTGTTTACAGGACTACCCAGACTTAACTACCTTGGTCCCAGGGCTCCCACAGTTAAAAAGCTGAAATCACTACTTTCATTAATCTACTTGCTCTCATATTTAGCCTCACATTGAAGTGTTGTACCCTTTTATTTTCAGGACAACCCTGGCTACAAGTAGAACACCAAACAATTTGACATAAACAGTTGCATTCATGAGTTTTAATGACAAATGTCAAGAAGCAAATATCCTCCGCCAAACCCAAACCTGATAGCAAAAATGTTTTTATAAGACTTCTGTAAGTACAGAGATGGTTTTCTCAGTGGGGAAAATGAATATCTAACTAGTCAGTGACAACGGTATGGAGTTCAGAGTTCGTGACAGCAACCATGTGTTATAGGCACTATGTCCTGGGATTTTCTATGCTCTTTGACGCAGAAGAACCTCTCACCTTCAAAGGACTCTGGTGTGGATTGTGAGTGTCACAGAGAGAAAAAACGGTTACATGTGAGCGTTCGTGAGTCACAGCGTTTTTCGTGGATGGGTCATAAGAGTTTGCAGCTCAAACCAGACATTTTTTTTGTGAGAATAACCATTTTGGGGATCTGCTCTTGTCTCAAAAACACAGCCCTAGCTTAACCCCCGTCAATTACAGACTAATGGTTGGTATCAGCGGCTGCAGAGTAAATAGACAAATCCAAATGCAACAACAGCAGTCTGTAGTTCAAGCACATGTTTAAAAGGGCTTAGTCCAAAACGTTCCAGCGTGACCGTGGGACCAAAGAGGTTGTTGTTGGTGTTGTTGTTAAAAACCTGTAGACTGCAGCCTACTGCACCAATCTAATTGGTGTAATATCAGCTGATGCAACGCTCAGGTTTCCTGTTTGAGCCAGCTGCACTTGATTTGATTTTAATCAGTGAGATGAAACGGAGTGATATTCAGTTCCTTTTCCATTTCCACTGAATCCTACTGAAAGCCTGAAAGTATATTCGGGGCAGGAAATTGGGCAACACATTGAGAATATGTGAATAACAGGTTAACAATGGGTATGAGGTGCTGACCTGTTTCACCCTCTGTTGCACCCTCTACAACCACTGTGATGAATTATTATTTGACCCTGCTGGTCATATATGAACTTGTGAACATCTTGGCCATGTACTGTTATAATCTCCACCCGGCACAGCCAGAAGAGGACTGGCCAACCCTCAGAGCCTGGTTCCTCTCTTGGTTTCTTCCTTAGGTTCCTGCCTTTCTATGGAGTGTTTCCTAGCCACAGTGCTTCTACATCTGCATTGCTTACTGTTTGGGGTTTTAGGCTGGGATCCTGCATAGCACTTTGTGGCGTCGGCTAATGTAAAAAAGGACTGTGGCTAACTGTCCTGGTTTGTTTGGTTCCCCTATGATGTGAATCCTATTTTCTGCACATTAAAAAAATGCGTGTGCACCTTGAGTGGGTTGGATGATTCTAAGGGAGAGAATGCCTGGCTTCAAAGATTGGAAACCTGCAATATGAACATTTATGGGTTCAGTAAAACAAGGTTTCCATGAAATTGGATTAAAGTAACAAGATCAAACATATATCGGAGGATTCCATAAATAATCCAATTGTATGCTATTTTTCTCCGTAAATGCACAATTCTATACACAGCTGGCATAGTACATTACTACTGGATAGAAGGAATACAATCTGTTTTGTTTGTTTGCTGTACAATTTTGACAGAGCACATATTTCACAGCTTCCACTGTTGATTTTGCAATGTTCACAAAAGTATTGATTTGTTCCCAACGTTTGAGAGAGGATCAGATATGCATACAGTATCTAGGTGTAATAGCTACTGTAAAAGCACTCACTTAGTCGCCAATGTCAAACCTGCCTCTGATTTGATTGCATGCACGGCGAACAAACTCATCAGTCAAGACGACATGGCAAAAAAACTGCTCTTTTTTTAGGACATTTTACATTTAACCAGCTGTTTCTATTGACTTCCTCTTAAAGTTCACCTTTTTCAATGTGTCATTTGGAGGAGAACACGTTTTCTGAGGGCTCATGAAGGTAATTGTTTTATCTCTCTGGTTGGCCTTGAAAGCCTTGCCTGTCCTGTTTTGATATTGAGGTAAAGCCCTCAAGAGTAACTCTGTGAGTAATTGTACCATTCCCAGCAAGGCTGAGTCACCCAGTGTATTCCCACTAACTCTGGGGTTCTTTGTCAATATTCTTTCCTCAATCCCTTGAGTCCTATTTTCCCGTCCTCTCCGACCACACTTTCTCAAAACAGTGGGAAGCGAGGAGAGGATCCAAAAAGAGAAAACAACTTGTAAGTTACTCAAATCCTCTCTACGAATCCCTCTAAAATGTCCAGAAGGCAACGGGAGAGAGGACGGCAGGATAGGACACAAGGAATCAATGAAGGACTATTGTGTGTGTGTGTGTGTGTGTGTGTGTGTGTGTGTGTGTGTGTGTGTGTGTGTGTGTGTGTGTGTGTGTGTGTGCGCGCCTCAGAGTCGCAAAACAATCAATCGTTTTTATGTATTGCAGGAATAGCAGTAGTGCATCCGAGGGATGAAACAGATCCATCAAAGCCCTAGAAACAACCCAGAGAGGGTAACACAGCATCTCTTCTCCCTGCTTCTTAAGTGTTGAGGTTCAAGGTCCTTGAAGTATAACGTATCTGTTTATTGGCCGTCTCGTATCTGTTCGTGTGAAGGCCAAGTCACAAATCTACCAGAGAGTTCAGTTGAGAAAAATCTTCAGGACGATTTGTTTCTACCATGTAATGATACTCCCTATGGGCCATGTGTTAACTTTCCAGCCTTCTATCAAACACACTCAGATGATACACTGCATTGTGCTTACAGTGTGCTCGTGTCTCCTCCTTCCTCCTCAATCCCTGCCCCTCCTTCACTCCCCTGAAGAAAGTTTGGGCTCTTTAATTCCAACTTGTTCAATTTAGCGGTGACATACGTTTAATGCATGCGGAAGCAATTAGTGTGCTGGCAAATGCTCAATCTTGCAATTTGCTGGTGCAGTCAAGATAGGCCAGATATCTACATCATTTCTATGTGGAATTATTCAGCCTCTACATAGCCTATAGATTGCTTATTCTGGATGTGTCTTCAGTTTGTCTTGCCTAAGAATGCTGGGCATACATTTTCTAAGCGCCTACAAATATTGTAGCATACTTTGCAAAGAAGTGTTCTTATGTCAACTTAGTTGTTTGCAGAAACTGCAATCACGGTAAGTCTGGATGAAATACTAGAGATGGCTCAACTTCCTAAAGAGAGGGGGTATATTTTCATATAAGGTTCAGAACATTATTAATCATGACAAACCTGGCTCTCTGAAACGCCAATGGCATACTCAACGTTCAGTCTACCCTATACATCAGTCGAAGCACTAGTGTACATTTTCCCTCAAAGATGATTTAACGGTCAAGTTGCTAAGGTCAATGAATTCGTGGTCTACTGGAAGCGACAGACGACGGTATAGACTGAGACGGAGTGAGTGACGTGGTCGGTTGTACCGAATGAGTCCATACACACCTCAAGGCAACGCCTAATGTTGAATTGTGACGTGCCACAGGGCAACAGGCCATGGGTTTAGAGGCGTGTTCAAATGCCAAATAGGTAGCCAATGACCTTGAGACCTGCCAATCTGTCCTAGAATTGGCGCAGTCAGAGATTGTGAAAATCTTTTCACCCCCTAGAGTGGCCATTACCTGAAACTCAGAGAAGGCTATCTTGTCAGCCATCTATGTAATGATATTCATAGGTGGAAGAAGGTGAAGAGGACCAAGGTGCAGCGTGGTATGTGTTCATAGTAAATTGAATAAAGAAACTGAACACGAGAACAAAACAAAAAAACAAAGCGGAACAAACGAAACAGTTCTGTCTGGTGCAGACGCACAAAGACAGAAAACAACTACCCACCAACACCAGGTGGGAACAGGCTACCTAAGTATGGTTCTCAATCAGAACCAACGATTGACAGCTGCCTCTGATTGGGAACCATACCAGGCCAAACACATAGAAATACAAACATAGAACAAAACAGAATGCCCACCCCAACTCACGCCCTGACCAACCTAAAACAGAGACATAAAAAGGAACTAAGGTCAGGACGTGACAGTACCCCCCCCCCCCCCCCCCCAAAGTGCGGACTCCGGCCGCAAAACCTAAACCCATAGGGGAGGGTCTGGGTGGACATCTGTCCGCGGTGGCGGCTCTGGCACGGGACGTGGACCCCACTCCACCATAGTCTTGGACCCCTTAAGTGGCGCCTTTGGAGCGGTGGCCCTCGCCGCCGACCTCGGACTGGGGACCCTTTCAGCGGCTCTGGACAGGAGGGAGACTCTGGCAGCTCCGGACAGGAGGGAGCACCTGGAAGGAGGAGACGGAGAGACAGCCTGGTGCGTGGAGGAGGCACCCGATGGACCGGACCGTGGAGGCGTACTGGAGGTCTCGAGCACCCAGCCTGCACATCCTGGCTGGATACTCCCCGTAGCCCGGCAAGTGCGGCGGGGTGGAACAGACCGCACTGGGCTGTGCTGGCGAACAGGGGACACCGTGCGTAGGGCTGGTGCCATATAACCCGGGCCGAGGAGACGCACTGGAGACCAGATGTGCTGAGCCGGCTTCATTGCTCCTGGCTCGAGGCCCACTCTAGCCCGGCCGATAGGAGGAGCTGCAATGTAGCGCGCCGGGCTATACCTGCGCACTGGGGACACCGTTCGCCTCACGGCATAACACGTTGCCTGCCCGGTCCACCTCTCTCGAGTTGGCTCAGGTCTCCTACCTGACTTAGCCACACTCCCCGAGTGCCACCCCAAGACATTTTTGGGGCTGCCTCTCGTCCCTGTTGCGCTGCCGTGCTAACTCCTCATAATGCCGCCGCTCTGCTTTGGCTGCCTCCAGCTCTTCCTGGGGGCGGCGATATTCCCCAGCCTGTGCCCAGGGTCCCTTACCGTCCAGAATCTCCTCCCATGTCCAGGAGTCCAGAGCACTCTGCTCCCGGTTACCACACTGCTTGGTCCTGTTGTGGTGGGTAGTTCTGTAACGATATTCGTAGGTGGAAGAAGGTGAAGAGGACCAAGGTGCAGCGTGGTATTTTGGTGTTTATGGTAAATTGAATAAAGAAACTGAACACTAGAACAAAACAAAAAAACTATAAAGCGGAACAAACAAAACAGTTTTGTCGGGTGCAGACGCACAAAGACAGAAAACAACTACCCACCCACACCAGGTGGGAACAGGTTACCTAAGTATAGTTCTCAGTCAGAGACAACGATTGACAGCTGCCTCTGATTGGGAACCATACCAGGCCAAACACATAGAAATACAAACATAGAATGCCCACCCCAAACAGAGACATAAAAAATGAACTAAGGTCAGTCCGTGACAGTCTAAGCCTGACCAAACATTCACAAAGTTTGTCAGAAAACAGATACATACAGGTAATTAGAAAACTCCTTTGCTATGACTAAGTCAATGTGTGGGTCCAGAATTGTGAAAACAGCAGATGAGAGATCTGCCACAAAAAATTATAATGGCAAATGTGTTAGACATGAGCATTTCCTTTGTGTACTTGTCTTTTTTTTAATTGGATGATATGCCTCGTAGACTTCAGAACAACAACAAAGTGGCTGTGTCATTGCTCTATTGAGACATGAGAACTCTGGATTACAAATCGAGCACTTAAACATCTAAGTACACATTCTAATTCCCTTCTTTGACTTGACTGTGATCCAAGAGCCAGCACAGATCATGTAGTTAGTTCTTCGAGATGATGCATTGCTATATCATTCAACATTCAATATAATACCTCCCCAGATCATGAAGACAAGAGCAATCTCCCCGATTTAAGAGGAATAATCATTTATGTCACTTGAGCATACACTTTAACACTAGAAGTGCTGAGGCAGTCATTCTGACTGCATATTAATTCAAAATTGAAATACCTCTGCCATTTTTAAAGTCATGCAGCCCTCCGTCCTTGACTTTTCCTGGATAAGTCTATTTTATAACACACATATGTTGTTTGAATTTTGATATCACAAACAGAATTTGTATTTTAAGCCGTTTTAAGAGGAAATGTCCTACAGAGTCACATGCAGGTAAGACATTTGATTTCTGTACAGCGTCAGAAACTCTGAAGAAACTAGCTCTATTTTAAAAACATCAATTTTTTTCAAACATTTTGGATAGATTGACCACAGTAGAAGTAGTTTACTTGGCCTTGTTGTGCTCTAAAGAAAACTCTGGCCTAATTGCTGCCCTTTGTAAGATCCTGAGGTCTGTCAAGGTTTAAGAGACTTCTGTTCAGGCTATTGAGTTCTCCGCTGGACTGACGAGCTCCTAGCAGTCGAGTCAACAATGACACCCCGTAGCCATGGTAACGGGCAGGAGCGGGACGGGGGCGGGAATAGGACTTGATAGTGCATAGGATTCTCGATTGCAGCGCTTCAATTTGTCATGGTAGGAAAATGGTGCCGCAGTGTAAAAACCCATCAAAACCTAACCAAGCGCTCCCCTTCCCCTCAGCCACAGCCCGTGTCCATACATAACACCATCAGTGTCCAATACCACAAGCCACGGTTTATGAAACCTATGAAGAAAAAGTTACAGATAGGCTAAAGATAGTGACTTTGCAAGACAAATAAATAACTTACTCAACTGTGGTGGCTAGACAGTTTGTGAAGGCTAGATATTTATCCTGAGAGCTGTTTGACTTAATTCTCCTACTGATGAGAGACTTGAGAAAATGAAAACGTATTAAAAAATATAGCTTCTGTTCTGCCAAATTATATTCGGAAGGAAATTAAATCAAAGACTGGGGCTATATGCCCCTTATTTGCCAGGAGGATAATAAGGACCCTACTTACTTGATTATCTTCTATTTTCTCCTCTTATCTCCTCTCATTCCTTCAGCTTGGGCCCAGAGAGTCAGACCAGAGAAGAAGTTGGCGCTAACCAGACCTGGGCTCAAATAGTGTTTGTTTTCTTTCAAATATGTTGAAAATATTGATTGAGCCTGATCTGGAGCGCCGGATGGGCAGAGTTTGCACTTTCGGGACTACTCTAGTGGTTCCATTGCGTCAGACATGCTTAATCAAGCGCAGTTGGGTTGTTTGAAAGAAAAACACTATTTGAACCCAGGTCTCGTTCTTCTAACTGCTCCACACACTGAAGAAGGCGGCCTGAATCTCATGCCCTTTGTTTCTCTTCTATTTTCCCCATCTCCTCTCTTCTTTCTCTCTCATCTCTTCCTAATGAAACTCATTATTTCTAGTCTTATCCAAATGCCACCCTTCCAAAGGAATTCAATTTCAATATTGCTGACACAGTGGTTAGCCAGCCGGCCGCAAGAAATGGCATCATGTACTGACTGCTCTTCGTAACAAACTACACCGCATGATGACGGGGGAACAGGTTCGCCCACGCCTCATGGCCCCCCCCCCCGTTCTCAAAGACACAGTGCCCTATATCATGATTCAATATGACTGCTGTGAGCTGTACACACTAGCATCATTGCCAAGGCATGGGCTTTATCATTACCATATCAATCCATCTTCTACATCACACTGTCATTAAAGTTAGCGAGAAGGCGATAGTCTAATGGATGGCACTTTGATATAACAGGTAAAGGTCTTTCCCATTGGCAGGTGGCATTCATTCTCGGTAATGAAGATGGTGAAGTCGATATCTGCTGCTGTGACCAATAGGGATTAGCTACATGTTAGGATCAGTAGCATTCTTCACTAGGACATGAGTTAATAAAGTAAGTCGATGGTTGCCTATCGCTTGTGCTCACATGGTGTGTCCTCCCTGCAATGGAAGTGATATCGGATGAATTCTCACAGAAGAAAAACAAAACAAAAGGTCTGTATGCCTACCACTTCCACATAATATTGGATTTTATAAGTCATACAATTATATCAAGTGCTCTTTAGTTGTCCCAAAAGGACATTGGTGAACGGACTTCCTTTTAATCCACATTTCCCCATGAACTGAATTCACAGGAATAACCACATTCCCGTATCTCCTTCAGAGGTGAAGAGGTGATCTATTGCCTGATCTATTTCTTTTTTCTTTCTTTTTTTAAGTCCATGGCCAAGGAAACATTTACATAGACACATAGCTGTGAAGATCCGCCATGTTTGCATCAAGGCATACAGTGAGCTTTCATAAATATTATGTTGACTTACTGTCTCAATCTGATTAATCCATTTATGGAAAAGTGTGACTAAAATACATGGAAAGCTTAACCCAGGGCCTGTATTCACACTCTCAGTGTATGTGCTGATCTGGGATCAGTTTAGCATTTTAGTTCACAATGGAGAGAAAAAAGTCCATTGACAGGGGAGACCTGATCCTAGATACGCACTCCTACTCTGAGACCCTCTAGTGGTTAGAGTGTTGGGCCAGTAACCAAAAGGTTGCTGGATCTAATCCCCGAGCTAACAAGGTACAAATGTGTTGTTCTGCCCCTGAGCAAGGCAGTGAAACCCACTGTTCCCCGGGCACCGATGACATAGATGTCGATTAAGGCAGCCCCCCGCACCTGGTTGGATTAAATGCGGAAGACACATTTCAGTTGAAGGCAGTCAGTTGTACAACTGACTAGGTTTCCCCCTTTCCCTATATGATGAATACAGGCCCAGAAGTTTACACCAAGGAACTATGTTCAGCTGCTCACAAAGCAACAACGCTAAGTGTTTAAATACGTTTGGTTTAGAATGTAACAGGGATGAGCGTGTCTTTGGTAATCGGATGAGAGATGCTCTTTGAAAATTGGGTGGGAATGGATACTTAAACTTGATACTAAATAAAATAAAAAATTGTGGATGTTATTATTAATATTAAGTGTGGATATCAGTGTCAAGGTTTTGTAGGATCCTAGCAATAATCTAAGTTATGTTGAAGTCATTTGAAATAGGTTAAAGATGCAGTTAATTATTTTGCAATGTCATTCTACAGCATATTGTTTCTCACCTTGACAGTAGTCTATGGGCCAGGGGAAACTCTAATCCATGTTGTTCAGATTTCTTTAAGCAGCCACCACAAACCTCCGCTAACTTTAGCCACATCGTGCTTAAAAGTGATAGGGGCACTGAACTTCCCCTTTATTTTTATTTTGTTATTTTTTATTAACCTTTATCTAACTAGGAAAGTCAGTTAAGAACAAATTCTTATTTACAATGATGACCTACCCCGGGCCAAACCCAGATGACGCTGGGCCAATTGTGTGCCGCCCTATGGGACTCCTAATCACGGCCGGATGGGATGCAACCTTTAACATTGCCTTACCGTGAAGAAAAAAAAAGTGTTGGATTACTGGAACTAACCAGTATAACTAAAACTCACCTACGTAATTAAACCACCATGAGAAAGAACATGTTGGGAAGTAGAGAAGTAAGCGATGTGAACAAAGGTTTACACAAAACCCTATTTGACTTGGCTCAAAAAGTCTTGTAAACTACCAGATGGTTTATTTAAACAGGATTTGGAACACAAATACGGTAACAAATAGGGAGTTGGGAAACAAGTTACCCTGACTTTCACTGGCAACAAGATATTACAGCAATAAGATTAATGGACAAAATGTACAAAATGTTTATTTTGTATTATTTCATGCCACCAGTCTGGACATTGTTTTATTGCACTTCTTCTCAGAGTGGGTCAGTTTCTCTTTCCTTCTGCATGTCATACATCGACAGCTCCTCTGTACTGATGACATCGAGACTGCTGGCACACTGGGGTGAATCTGAAAAGTATTACCTCTGTTCCTCGTATCCTCTCTCCTTGCATCCTCACACCCTATTCGAGGAGAAACTCCAAGGTCCATCCCGTCTGACTTTCTCCTCCAATGGGATTTGAGAAGGAGGCAATGAGACAAGAGGAATTATGCAAAGACTACTGAGATTCACCCTTGGACTCTCCAGCCTTGTTTTCCCTTTAGTTTGGAGGCTAAGACTCAATTCTTAACCTGATGCTCTGAGGCAAAGCCCCAAACTATGGGGATGTTTATTGTCTTGGCTGATAATATCCGTCCTGGGGCGGAGGGAGGTTGTGCTCCTCTGACATTAACAGTATTTTCCCACAGCTGAGGGAGGGAGTGTTGTGTGAGGTGGGATGTGGGTGTCCCTGACCCTTTTTGGGAGTCTTTGGGAGTATTTTCCCCCTTTTTCGCCTGTGGACTGCAATAGGACGGTGTCCCAATGCTCCTGTCATGGAAGTTGTCGCCTTGTTTTTACAAGGAGGCTTCTCTGTGGGCTGTCCAGAGGTTTTGCTCAGTAAAGATGACAGAAATTCCCAGATTTTCCTTGGTTGTTTCTTGACTGTCCTCCTGCAGATTTAAAAAAAAAACATTTTATTGTGTGCCATTTTACAAGTTAAATGGACTGTTTTGTCAGAAATTCCTTTTAGACTACAGTTGCTAACAAATATGTTTTGTTGCCGACTAGAATAGGGAATATTTTGATAATTACAGTACTTCTGAATGTTATCTTTGAAATTCAGGAATCACGCCAGATGTACTTATGTCCCCAGACAATGCTCTTAGTTTGAAAAACAAAAGGGAAAATTACAACCACAAATAGGTGCTATGTAATAATGCCCTCCTAAATGTCCTCCTAAAACTGGTTAGAACTCCATTTCTGTTTGTGATATTAAGATCCCAACACCGACAGTGTGTTATACAGGCTTTTTCAGGAAAAGTCGGGCATTACATAAAAAAAATGTCAGAGGAAAAAAAATCATGAGCGGTCAAAACGAACTTTGGAAGTTCTGGTGTGAAGTGAAAATACAGATGTAGAAACCTTTTTGGTTGGGTTTACAAAACACAATGGTTTCTTCGCTCTTTCACAAAACTGTCATCAGCAGTGCAGGTCCTCCAAATTGAATACATAGCCCTGTTGCAATTTTGGGGAAGCCGGAACACGAGTCCGAGAGTGTTTTTTTATTTATTTTTTTAGCGAATGTGAGTGTCTTTATCATCTCCATCTCTAGTCTACTCTGGACCCTGGGAGGACGAGCCAAGCTCCGACAACTTTATCCAGATGAATGGGCTCTAAATGAGAGCCGCTGAAAGAGCCTTTAAACTCTTGGCGCCCCAATGGTGTGAGCGAGATGCGAGCGACATATTGATCTCTCAGACTGAAATGTCAAGACTGCACTGTCTGCGCTGGTATCTGTCTGTTTATCCGAGAGACTGAGGGACTGAGGGAATGGACATTACAGCAGCAGACTTGGGTTCAACAAGTGTTTGTTCATCTTTCTAATGATTTTAGCCATTTGATTGCCCGGAGTACCAGATGAGTGAGTTTTGCGCTATTGTGCCATTCCATTGGATTCATTGCACTCAATTAAACACAGCTAAAGTATTTGAAAGAAAACAGAAAAACAATACTATTTGAACCCAGTTTGTATGGTTTGCATTTGTGTCTACTGGTCTGAGAGGCAGAGGGACTGGAGAACATTAAAGTACCTTCGCTGGGTATAGAGGTGATGAGAGACAGACAGACTCGGGCCACCCTACTCGCTTTCTGTCACCCCTGTCATAATCCAGTCATGCATATGAAGACAGAAGAAGTGATCCAAATGGAACTAAATAGGGCTTTAGCCAAGCGAGCTCATCGTTTTTGATGTAACCAGATGAGGCCCTTAGACAAGGAATGCTTATTTGGAATGTATCGATGGAATATTGCTAATATATTGGTTGGAATTCTACGGCTTGTGGGGTTACATCTAGGCCAGAGTTAACTAGGGTAATTACTTACTCCAGTTACACCCCTTATCTAAAGGATCACATAGTTTACTGTGCCTACACAGATTATTGGGGGAATCTGGGTGATGACCATTGAGAGCAAGAACCCCAAGGTCAGAGACATGGACGGATTTAATCGGGAAAAAGACCCAATTGTGATGTTAATGGGACATATAGGAGTGCCAACAAAGAAGCTCGTCAAAGGTAATGAATGTTTTATATTTTATTTCTGCGTTTTGTGTAGCGCCGGCTACGCTAATTCTTTTGTTTACGTCTCCTTCAGGCATTTCGGGGTGTTGCATGCAATCAGATAATAGCTTCTCATGCTTTCGCTGAAAAGCATTTCATTTTAAAAATCTGACATGTTGGCTAGATTCACAACGAGTGTAGCTTTAATTCAGTACCCTGCATGTGTGTTTTAATGAAAGTTTGAGTTTTATCGAGTACTATTGGCATTTGGCATTGCGCACTTCCATTTCCTGTTGACTAGGTGAGACGCCACACAGTCTGTGCCTGTATTTAGTTTCCATGCTAGTGAGGGCCGAGAATCCACTCTCACATCAGTATGTGGTTGCAAAGGGCATCAGTGTCTTAACAGCGCGATTTGCCAAGGCAGGATACTCTGCGTGATTGATGTGAATTATTAATTCATGTGATTGGATGTTAGTTATTTGACTAGGCTACCTGTGTTTGACATTGTGTTGTTATTTCGCTGAACAGTAGATGGTTTAATTTTATTTTTGGGGGTGTCTTGCTAATTGCCTATAATTTCCACCTGTTGTCTATTCCATTTGCACAACAGTGAAACGAGGCTACTCAGGCGAGAAAAAAAACTTCACCCAAATGTATAGCCCCATTGGAAAATCTAAATGGACTGTTTGAAAATGTGAATCAGATTTTTATTTGGCGTACCCCCCACGGCATTGCGTGTACCCCAGTTTGGGAATACTTGCCTTAGAGGAACGGCATTTGAAAACTCTTGTTGTTCTAATATATAGATCTTTTTTCCGATCCGTTGTAATCTAGACATATTGCCAGTGAAGGATTCTTACCAGAAGGGTTTAGAAAAAGAGTACTATTTTTGGTCTTCTTCGGGGCACTCGAGACATTCTTTATTATATAAATGCATGCAATAAGTAGGGATATTTGGGCAGGTCTTTCCATGTGAGGGAAAAGCAATCAGGTGCTAAACCCTGCCTCCCTTTGTGTTTGTTCCAACATGCTACTCTGATTTAGGAGGGGAGAGAAAGGGAGGAAGCCGATACACTATGCACCAATACAACTCACTCTCCCCCCTCTCTCTGTCTTCCTCACACACACTTTATTTCCCTCTCCAGCTCTCTCTCTCTTTCTCCATAAACTACAGACACGCACTCTCTTCCTTCTCCAGTCCTCCCTTTTCTCTCTCTCTCTCTCCGCTCCTTTCTCTCTTTCTCCATAAACTACAGACACGCACTCTCTTCATTCTCCAGTCCTCCCTTTTCTCTCTCTCTCTCTCCGCTCCTTTCCCTCTCTCTCCATAAACTACAGACACTCATTCTCCCCCTCTCATGTCTTTCCCCCTATCTCTCTCTCTCTCTCTCTCCGCTCCTTTCCCTCTCTCTCCATAAACTACAGACACTCACTCTCCCCCTCTCATGTCTTTCCCCCTACCTCTCTCTCTCTCCACCCCCTGCCTTTTCCCCCATAAAGTACAGAGTGCAGAGATTAGAAGGCTACTGATTAAAGGAGTGAGGATGCATCTTCTCCTGTCGTGACTCAGAAATATAAAGATATAAAATACAACTACAGACAGGATCTATATTTGATCACTCTTTTGTTGCTGAGAATGCTAATGTTAATGTTACGCATAAATTCACTGAAAACCCTCACTAACACAGTTAAATGAACAGCATTCCACTTTTCATGTAGCCTCATTTTGATCCGCTAACAGCCTAACAACTGATCAAGCAACGTTATGGACTAAACGTTCAACTCATGTTGCGGCAGATACATTTTTTCTGCGACAATAGAGGTCACATTAAGATCCTACATCTGAACACTTCAGGCTGGCAGAAAGATGGCCCGTCACACCGTGATAAAATCACAATGTTGGATTACGCCACTTGCATCAGATGAATAAATTATCAATTTAACCTCCAAAACATGGAACGCAGGTTGAAAGTCACTGGGTAACTTTTATTACCAGAGTAGAAATTGAAGTCTGTTGCCAACTCCATATAGACCATAGCTGGGTTGTATTCACAAGTAGTCAAAAGGAGGCAAGCGGACCAAAATGGGGAGGGACTACCTGAACTTGCCCAAAGACAAACTTTTGTTTTTGTTAAAACGGTTACGGTTTACACCAATGAAGAGGACCCCTGTTTACAACATTTTGTTCCAGCTGTAATTAACATGAAGAATACAGAGAAATATGATAGGATGAACATGATGTACCCCAGTGTCCTACGCGTATTTGGATCTAAACATAGTTTTATTGGACTGTCCAACCAGGCTAGGTTTATGCTGATTAGATTAGATGAGACTGAATAACATTTGTAGAGTGGTTTTGGCCCAAATGGTAGCTGTCTGTGTGTTCTAAATGACTCACACTTATGCCTGTGTCAAGGACACGAGGGCTTATTCGTATTAGAAAATGAGATGCCACGGACAGAGTTTTACAATCTGAATAGTTTCTCCTCTGCCTGCTAATTCACATAATAGGGAAAAGAGGCATGTTTCCTACAGCTACAGCCAACAGGAAATAACCAAGGAAGGACCATGTCCGCAAAGGACCAAAAAACTGTCACCACAACTGTCACGGCAGCCCCACTCAGACCTCTCCCATCACTCCTCTAAAACATTGAGATTTAAGGCGACCAAACAAAGAACTGAGTTCTCTATCTCTCTCTGTGGGGAAATGTTGAAGTAGGTGGCTAAAAAACTGAAAGGCGATTCACTTTCAGAAATGTTCCTATCTGTGCTGTTGCTATGGGTCAGTATTGAGTACAAATAGTATAAAACATGCATAACCCTTCACCATGTTTTGCAGAAGTCTTTAGCCAAAGAAAGGTCTTTAGCCAAAATGAAAAGAGGATAACCTTGCACCCAAGCTCCAAATAACCAGCTTTGAAGTCTCTAACCTAGGTGACGAAGGGGAAGTAGAACCTCTTGCTAGAACCTCAGCTGGAATGGGACTTTTGAGGCTAAGAAAAGCTACAAGAAAACACCCACACTGACAAAAACAACCCAGTTCATCCACTGTGAGAGACCTGAGAGAATGACTTCTATAAACTTGTTTTCAGACTGGTGGTGCTGCTGGCAGGAGAACACAGCACAACTGGTATGGCTGCTGCTATTGTTTCCTACATGGTCGATATCAAAGGAACGCGGTGTTTATCGATCCCTCTAAAAGTGTTTTATGTTACCATTATACAGCATGAACCCATACATCCATTTTAACTTGAGACGTGACAGACTTATTGATCCTGTAGAAATATAATTATTTCCGTCATTTAATTTATTTGACATGATCCCCTCTTTCTGTCTTTCGGCTGGGACAAAAGCCCGCGCAGCCTAGTGTTGTACATTTGATTGTATTACTCTAATCAATAGTATCAATTCCTCGAATCAAGACCTCAATTCAATTTCAGCAGGTGCGTTAATGGCGGGCCGGGAGAAAAGTGTGCACGTACACACAAGCTGTCCAAGACCAGGAGTGAAAAACACTGACCTGAGTAGGAATTTGACAGGAGAGCAGACGAGGTCGTCAGTGCCCATGACAGAAGATTGCATGGCATTTAAATGACTACATACCTAATGTATTCAAACTTGTCCCAAAGCAGTGTTTCTAGCTCTTGTGGTGGGTGGCATGTACTGAACATGACTTAGATGTGTTACAGTCCAGGCGGGTATTACTCACATATGAAGCCATGGAACGCCAGCAATATCAGTCTAACTTTTAGTGACAGAGGTTACGATTTAACATGAATACGGGTCTACTCTATTGTCTGGGGTTGAAGGACCATTTACACTCTTGAAATCAGTTTGATTAAACTACCTTTGAGGTCTGAATTTTTTTGTACAAACTTTCCTTTTGGAGTTTTATCGACCGTTTAAAAAGGACATATTATCTGGCGTAAGTCTCTGGTTGGATTTTTAAAAAGCACCGGTCACGCAAATAATAATAAATAATGGAAGTTTGAATTTGCCATGTGAAAATGTAACAACAAATCAACGATGACTTGATTACCCATGTTGAATCTGGAATGATTATGTTTGGTTTGGCTAGCCGACACTGTTTTCAAATTCCTCCCATACCGCTTGGCTGCTGCAGCAATTTTAACAGTCATTTCTATTTGCTCACACAAACCAATCCCTGCTGAAATCGTCCCAGCTAGCACATTACGTTCAGAGAACCATATGTTTCTTAGAGCTTGGTGAGAGCGTGTTTGTCCTATGTTTTTGTTGTTGTTGCATACAACCTTACCACAGCCTTCTGGGAATGGTGCAGGATAGTTGCTTGGCTTTGGAACATTCTCAGTACATTTAAGGAGCCTGACAGAAATACATTATTTTCTTGGTATTTCATTACATTAACAGAATGTTTCCCTAAAAGTTCAAACATGGTTCCATTTTATTAATATGTTGGTAATGTTCTAGGAATGTTCTCCAGCTGGTTTGAACTTGGGAATATTCTCAAATAGTTCAGAGAACGTTAAGAAACAACGTCCTTCTGTGGGAATTCTAGTACTTCAGCATAACGTCTTCTCCATGGTTCTACTTCAATTGTGTGTCTGAGAGCATATTTGAATAAAACTTTTGATAACACTGCTAGCTTAGGTTAACTGGTTTGAACTCCAAGCACAGCTAGGACACATGGAAATGAATTTGCTTAGGCATTAAAAATGCAAACACGTGTTTCTTTATTGTGGTACGGCATCAGTGAGATTTAAAACTATTATCTTCTGTTTTATATCGATGGAATTAGCTGTGTCACCAGGATGGAGCTAGCATGCCATGTTTTTGAACTCATACAAAGCTGTTGATTTTAGTCAGACTCCATTTCAAAGGAAAGATCAGGTGTGACCATTTAGTGGGCGCGGCTAACACACCTACACACACTACAAGATAGAGGATAGAGAGTTTTCTTGATGCTGAGAACAGAATGTATATATTTTTTCATTTTTTTTCATTGAACGTTGAACGTCTTAACGTTCTTGATACAATTTGAGAAGATGGCTAAATAGAGCCATGGGGAAACCTGAAGGAAACATTAAATTGAAGTACTGAAATTCACACAGAAGAACGTTGTTTCTTAACTTTCTCCGAAAATGTTTAGTCATGACTTGAATGACCTTCAAATAACCTATATATACATACATTTTTTGTAAAAAAAAAAATCTTCACAATTTTGATCTTGTTTCATCGCTGCAACTCCCCAATGGGCTTGGAAGGTGAAGGTCGAGTCATGCGTCCTCCAAAACATGACCCACCAAACTGTGCTTCTTAACCACCGCACCAATGTGTCGGAGGAAACACCGCTCAATTGACGACCGAGGTCAGCCTAAAGGCATTTGGCCTGCCACAAGGAGTCGCTAGAGTGTGATGAACCCGGGTCTATAGTGACGCCTCTAGCACTGCAATGCAATGCCTTAGACCGCTGCACCACTCAGGAGGCTAACCTATCATTTTAATTCTCAGAATGTTAATAAACCTTCCAGAAATACTTTTAGGGTACCATAGTAAAATATTCTCAGTGCCTCCCTGCAACCTAAAAATATATGTTCCCAGAAGAGGCAAAATGTTCACTTGCGTTCCACAGAACGTTTCAAAAACGTTACGTTTTACCGGTCAGGAAATGTATAGCTTTGTTCGCAGACCTAATGTGAAACCAAAAACGTACCTTCCCACAACTTCCAAGGAACCAAATGTGCTAGCTGGGATGTTATTTGGAATTACCATAGCACAGTAAAAGGTTTTCTACTTTTTCATGTAAATGATGTTTTCAAGGTGCACAAGTGGGCCTACAATTTCAGCTCAAATCAGAAGTTTGTATACTGTGCATTGAGTTGAGTTTGTATAACACTGTGCAATACCATTCTGTAAAGTAGGGTTTTCCAACTTTTCCTATTTCATGGGAAGTCCAGCAGCACATTGTCACTTAGTATCCCACAGACAGTGTTCCCTCCCTCTGTAAATACCTAACTACCAGCATCTCCGGTGTTTCAAATAAAAATCCAGAGTGTTTTTTCTGTCATGTACTGTACACAGATTGGCAGATGTCAAAGCAGGATTGTGTTTCCAGCTCCAACGATGCAGTATGTCTAACAGTACAATACTTTTGAGATAAAAAACAAGAAATGAAGAACTATCAGAAATAGCAATCTCTGAACGAGCAATGTAAATATGTGGTGTGTAAAGACAATGGATAACACATGGGTAGGGAAAAGGTATGTGGTGAAGTAGTTAAATGGATGAGTTACTCCGAGAATACATTGTGAGCGTACAGTAAAAAAAAGTGAGTAATCAATGAGCTTAATTTCTCAGAGATCAAATCAAATTTGAACTCTTTTTAATCTCTTCCAAATGATAAGCAACATCTTCCTTCCCTCTTCTACTGATGTTACCGTGGAGCCTTTACTCATGTGTTTACCTACTTAATTACTGGGAGTATAATGTATATACAGTTGAAGTCTGAAGTTTACATACACTTAGGTTGGAGTCATTAAAACTTGTTTTTCAACCACTCCACAACTTTAGTTTTGGCAAGTCGGTTAGGACATTTACTTTGTTCAACAATTGTTCAACAATTGTTGATAGACAGATTATTTCACTTATAATTCACTGTATCACAATTCCAGTGGGTCAGAAGTTTGCATACACTAAATTGACTGTGCCTTTAAACAGCTTGGAAAATTCCAGAAAATTATTTCATGGCTTTTACATCATTTGAGTCAATTGGAGGTGTACCTATGGATGTATTTCAAGGTCTACCTTCAAACTCAGTGCATCTTTGCTTGACATCATGGGAAAATCAAAAGAAATCAGCCAAGACCTCAGCCGTCATACCGCTCAGGAAGGAGACACGTTCTGTCTCCTAGAGATGAACATACTTTGGTGTGAAAAGTGGAAATCAATCCCAGAACAACAGCAAAGGACCTTGTGAAGATGCTGGAGGAAACAGGTACAAAGGTATCTATTTCCACAGTAAAACAAGTCCTACATCGACATAACCTGAAAGGCCGCTCAGCAAGGAAGAAGCCACTGCTCCAAAACCACCATAGAAAAGCCAGACTACGGCTTGCAAATGTACATGGGAACAAAGATCATACTTTTTGGAGAAATTTCCTCTGGTCTGATGAAACAAAAAGAGAACTGTTTGGCCATAATGAGCATTTTTATGCTTGGAGAAAAAAGGGGGAGGCTTGTAAGCCGAAGAACACCATCCCAACTGTGAAGCACGGGGGTGGCAGCATCATGTTGTGAGGGTGCTTTTCTGCAGTAATGACTGGTGCACTTCACAAAATAGATGGCATCATGAGGCAGGAAAATTATATGAATGTATTGAAGCAACATCTCCAGACATCAGTCAGGAAGTTAAAGTTTGGTCACAAATGAGTCTTCCAAATGGAAAATGACCTCAAGCACACTTCTAAAGTGCTGACAAAATGGCTTAAGGACAACACCGTCAATGTATTGGAGTGGCCATCACAAAGCCCTCACCTCAATCCAATAGAACATTTGTGGGCAGAACTGAAAAGCATGTGCGAGCAAGGAGGCCTACAAACCTGACTCAGTTACATCAGCTGTGTCAAGAGGAATTGACCAAAATTCACCCAACTTATTGTGGGAAGCTTGTGGAAGGCAATGCTACCAAATACTAATTGAGTGTATGTAAACTTCTGACGCACTGGGAATGTGATGAAGGAAATTAAAGCTGAAATAAATAATTGTCTCTACTATTATTCTGACATTTCACATTCTTAAAATAAAGTGGTGATCCTAACTGACCTAAAACAGGGAATTTTTACTAGGATTAAATGTCAGAAATTGTGAAAAACTGAGTTTAAATGTATTTGGCTAAGGTGTATGTAAACTTCCGACTTCAACTGTAGATTGTGCGACAATCTTTATATATTGCAATCTTTATATATTACTATTACTATATTACTATACTATACTATATACTATACTATATTACTATTCCATTATTCAACAGCTCTCCAACATTTTTAGGTGTGCATTACTCATACTTTTTACCGTAGAGCCTTTACTGTGCTGGTATTTTCTTGCCATTGCAGTTATGGTGGAATCATAACAAGGGCGCCACAGTACAGCACATAGCCGCGGGACGTAGGGGTGCCGAATGTGCTGCAGCACTACTCCTTGAAGAAAAAGAACATATGTACAGTACCAGTCAAAAGTTTGAACACACCTGCTCATTGCTGCGTTTTTTCTTTATTTTTGACTCTGTTCTACATTGTAGAATCACAGTGAAGACATCAAAACAAATGAAATAACACAAGTGGTAATGCGTTTGAGCCAATCAGTTGTGTTGTGACAAGGTAGGGGTAGTATGCAGAAGATAGCCCTTTTTGGTAAAAGACCAAAACTTTCAAAATAAAGAAAAACCCTTGAATGGGTAGGTGTGTCCAAACTTTTGACTGATACTGTACTGTGTATATGTATACTGAACAAAAATATAAACACAACATGCAATTATTTCAACACTTTTACTGAGTTACAGTTATATAAGGAAATCAGTCAATTTAAATGAATTCATTAGGCCCTAACCTATGGATTTCACATGACTGGGCAAGAACGCAGCCATAGGTGGGCCTGTGAGGGCATAGGCCCACCCACTTGGAAGCCAGGCCCACCCACTGGGGAGCCAGGCCCCGCCAATCAGAATATGTTTTCCCCAACAAAAAGGTCTTTATTACAGACAGAAATACTCCAGCAGTTTCATCAGCTGTCCGGGTGGCTGGTCTCAGAAGAAGCTGGATGTGGAGGTCCTGTGCTGGCGTGGTTACAGGTGGTCTGCGGTTGTGAGGCTGGTTGGACGTACTGACAAATTCTCTAAAACAACGTTATGGTAGAGAAATTAACATTACATTTTCTGGCAACAGTTCTAGTGGACAGTCCTGCAGTCAGCATGCTAATTGCGAGCTCCCTCAACTTGAGACATCTGTGACATTGTGTTGTGTGACAAAACTGCACGTTTTAGAGTGGCCTTTTATTGCCCCCAGCACAAGGTGCACCTGTGTAAGTAGCATGCTGTTTAATCAGCTTCTTGATATGCCACACTTGTCAGGTGGTTGGATTATCTTGACAGAAGAGAAATGCTCACTAGAGGGTGTAAACAAATGTCTGCACAACATCTATGAGACATTTTAAAGGTTTTTGTGTACATGGAACATTTCTGGGATATTTTCTTTCAGCTCATGAAACATGGGACCAACACATTACATGTTGTGTTTATATTTTTGTTCAGTATATATATATATATATATGCCATATGTATATATATATATATATTTAAAATAAGCTTGGTTTGGCTTAAAGGGCAACTCCACCACTTTTCAACCTAATTTTCATCATGTCCAGCACAATACCAGACAATGGTCTATTTCTAAGTTTTGTAGAAAATAATTAAGTGAAAAAGTTCTACCCGTTGACGTCAAAAGTAAATACATCACATGTAGTTCAGACTACCCATATTTTCATATCAACCAAAGTTTTAAAAAACGTTTATGCTACAAACATCTCTGATCTGTATGGTAATTAAGCTAATGTACAGCACATGCCGTTGTTTGATACCGAAACATCTGTAACATCTGTCTCGGCTCGTTTCTGACAAAGCTCAAGAGGCTATAGGTCCAGTTGTTTTGGATACGTTATACAACGTGTGCGTTCTCTACACATTTTACAGCAGGCATGGGAAGTAGGAAAATATTTTGAGCAAATGAACACACGCTCACCACGGTAACGTTCATGTATCTATGTCACACATACAGCCTATAGGCCAGTGGGAATGTTTTGCCGAAGCCATATGAGCTCATACTAGACCCAGATCTGTTTGTGCTTTCTTGCTAACTCCTATGGTGATCGCGTGACAAGACACCACAAACAGATCTGGGACAATGATGAAACGTTGTTGAATGGTTTAAGTAGCAAATGAACATGTTCTCTTTTTGTAACACTCAGATTTCTGGAGAGATTGCTTGGCACAGTCGGGCAAAGCAAAGCCAAGAAGCCCTTCTCAGAAGTGCTTGAAGTGCCGTGTTTGAAATGCTATTTGAGTCTAAAAACCAAACTATAAAGTCGTGTTTTCCATGCTCCTTTAAGCACGGACAAATGTAATGGGTTGTTTGTCAAACTTGTCCATGCAGTCCTGTTGTTTTGAGCCATTTCTCGTAAGGTATCTTTTGGTCTTTCGTATGACATTTTCAACGAGGTCATTAATCAATTGCTCGCTTTCAAATCCCAAAGCCCCGTTCCAGGTTTTACAAATCAAATGATAAATATACCAAACTTTGCTGACAAATATTAATCAACACACAATTCAAATGTAAAATGTACAGTATTTCCCTTCAATGTGGTTGTGGCCTAAACCTCCTCTTTCTCTCTCTCTCTCTGGATGTCTTAATAAGTTCCCACTTAATGTTTGTTGTATTAGTAAGTCATACTGCGTGCCATCCAATTGCATTGATTAGAATCAATATCCGCCGTTCCGTAAGATTATTTTGTAACAAGGTGACTTGATTGCGATAACTGCCTAGCGCCTTCTCCCCTCGTCGTGTCCTTGACTGCATCTCAAAAGTAGGGAATAGAGTAGCATTTGGGACAACGCCCCTGTATTGCTCTGATTCAGTCATTACTGTTCATTGTAACACAGAGGTTGTCAGCTGGTGGCTGGTGTCATCTAGTTAGCCCCATGCTGAGAGAAGACAGGAACGCTTGTGTCTGTTGTGTCTTATTCCCAGACAGAGGACAGAGTCGGCTGAACACTTACAAACAAATTGAGTGTCATGGAGTTGTTGCTCTCCTTCTCGGAACCTTCTCGGAACCTGTTCTCGGAACCTGTTCTGGGTTGTGCCGTGGCGGAGATCTTTGTGGGCTATACTCAGCCTTGTCTCAGGATGGTAAGTTGGTGGTTGAAGATATCCCTCTACTGGTGTGGGGGCTGTGCTTTGGCAAAGTGGGTGGGGTTATATCCTTCCTGTTTGGCCCTGTCCGGGGGTGTCCTCGGATGGGGCCACAGTGTCTCCTGACCCCTCCTATCTCAGCCGCCAGTATTTATGCTGCAGTAGTTTATGTGTCGGGGGGGCTAGGGTCAGTTTGTTATATCTGGAGTACTTCTCCTGTCCTATTCGGTGTCCTGTGTGAATTTAAGTGTGCTCTCTCTAATTCTCTCTTTCTCTCTTTCTTTCTCTCTCTCGGAGTACCTGAGCCCTAGGACCATGCCTCAGGACTACCTGACATGATGACTCCTTGCTGTCCCCAGTCCACCTGGCTGTGCTGCTGCTCCAGTTTCAACTGTTCTGCTTTATTATTATTGGACCATGCTGGTCATTTATGAACATTTGAACATCTTGGCCATGTTCTGTTATAATCTCCACCCGGCACAGCCAGAAGAGGACTGGCCACCCCACATAGCCTGGTTCCTCTCTAGGTTTCTTCCTAGGTTTTGGCCTTTCTAGGGAGTTTTTCCTAGCCACCGTGCTTCTACACCTGCATTGCTTGCTGTTTGGGGTTTTAGGCTGGGTTTCTGTACAGCACTTTGAGATATCAGCTGATGTACGAAGGGCTATATAAATAAATTTGATTTGATTTGATTTCTGTTTTGTTCTCTCTCCTTTTCTGTCCTTCTTTGTCTCTCACTCAGTCTCTGTCCTTGTCCGCCTTCTGTTTCTGCCTCTCTTTCTTTCACCCGTCTCCTTCTCTGTCCTTCTGTTTCTTTCTCCTTCTCTGTCTCCCCCTCTCATTCTGTCTCCCCTTCTCAATCCTTCCCTGCCCTTCAGTTTATCTCTCCTTCTCTCCCTTTCCATCTCTCTCCAGTAAATGTGGTTCAGTACAAATCAGTGGGGCTATTTTCTCTCTGCATGATGTGTTAGATATTGTAATGTTATTACCTGAGACCAGACCACCCAGGGTCAACACATCACTGCCAGCCAATATTTCAGGCCAAGGCACCAGAATAACCCTCCTATAAAGGAGTCAGGCAAGAAACCTACACATCCTACTTCAATGTCTAATTGTCTGTCTGTGACATTTCTGCTTTTTCTAAGGCAAAAGTATGCTTAAAGGCTGTTAAGTGCAATGATGCGCAATTTGTTTTTTTAAATATTTGAATATAGACATTTTAGAGGGGGATTATGTAATGCTCGGTTTTTGATTATTACGCTTATTCGAAAGTTCCCAACACTAAGAGGCATTTATAAGAAGCCCAAAATGGAAATCCTTCTCTTGTGACTTATTTTACAAAGGCAAAGTTCATATAAAATGATGGTTATGGTTAACTGTTATGAAAAGTTATCTTCCCGAGTGGGTTTCAATTTGAATTAAGTTGATAAAAGTTGTGCTTCTTAATGAAGTTCCTATATTGAAAGAAACAATGTAACCAGAGATAAGATCCGTTAATATAAAAGACGGCGAATTGCTCAGATGTTGCCATGGTATCACCGCAAAACAACCCCCGAGGCCTTTATCTACGGGACAAAAAGTACTCGCTTCACTTCATTGAACTTTTCCCCAAACATTTGTAAATCTCTAAAGTTTTGCTGTAGTCCTAAGACGGCTGCAGCATCGCTCACTCCAGTCTAGCTGTTCTCAGCTCAGCAACATTCGCTGCATTTGTCGGTTTCACTCCTACCGCCCCACCTTACCCTAACTCATCCCTCTAATGGAGACAAATGCTATACAGCAAAACAAATAACATGTTCATTGTCAAACTTCTTTCTTTTAAGGAGTGGGGCGGTCCCGGTTCGATCCGAACCCATGGTTGCAGCGATACGTGAACCAGAGACAGCGCCTTGGACTGCTTGACCACAGCAGGCCACTGTACATAACTCTTTAATGAGACGAGCCATTGAACACTTTTTGATTATATATGGCAGCTTTCCTCTAGTGCACAGTTGACACATCATAGACATACAATATCTGTTGCGTTTAATTATGACTGCATTATGTTGGGTTGGTACCACAGGAGGT